>NC_058369.1:83475180-83652680 GCF_018350175.1 Felis catus
AATATTTGCAAAAGGAATACTAATTTACCATACAAAACACCATTTTCTTTTAAAACCATCATCCTTATATCTTAACACTCAAAATGAATACTTTTATTTATTTATTTCATTATTGTTATATTTTTAATATGAAATTTATTGTCAAAATGGTTTCCATATAACACCCAGTGCTCATCCCAACAGGTGCCATTCTCAATGCCCATCACCCACTTTCTCCTCCCTTCCACCCCCCATCACCCCTCAGTTTATTCTCCGTTTTTAAGAGTCTCAAAATGAAGACTTTTAAATTAAATATAAGAAATGACTATTCGCCACATCCCTTGGGTAAACCTGTGAAAATGCTCATGTAGTCTGTAAAGATCTGTACAGCGGGTTCAATTTGAACCACACCTTGATTGTATTTGTGAAGGCCTAACAAAGATCTTGGCAAGAATTTTGTTTTCAACTCTGAGCAACTGAAAATGAGTTTCACTTCTCAGCAGAATCTGTACTGTGGACTCAGCAGAAGCATTAACCTTCCATTTTTTAAAAGAAAACAATCAATATCCATAACACATAGGGAGAATGGGTCATTCTCCCATCTGTTAGGGCACTGTACATGAGAAATAACATCTGCATTCAGACAAAGAAAAACCTGTACCCAATTCTATAAAGGGCAGATTCAAAGAACTCCAAATTCCATTAAACACTCAAAGCAGGCAAAAATGGTGAGGAAACATCTCTTCTAAGTTTTAATTCAGTTTCTATTTGTTTTTATAATTGTGGAAGATACCCTATTGAACAATCAAGTGTACTTCTAAAGCAAAGATAAGATGCCAGCTACACCTGAATTTGCCAGGGAACATTCTTAAACTTTGGAAAATGAATATGGATTTGAAGGAATAAATTAGTCTGAAAATGGAGTCTAATGAATAAATTAAATAATTTGTTATTTTCAAATTTCATTACTTTAAAGATTTTAAAGATTTCATGTATTCATGCCAAAAGAGTTGTATTTATGTCTTCATTTGAATGTGCATTTGGTTAAAATCCAAACCTCTGGTAAAATAATATTCTTAGATTATATGCCATATATGTATGGCATATACATATATATACATACATATGTGTATATATGTGCCATATATATATCTGTATATTATACACAATTATATTTTAGCCTCAAAAATTTATATACATACATATTCTATATATAAGGTAAAGTTAGATTTTAGCTCCCAAATTGAAAAATAATACCTTAGAATATATATGTATACACATACATATATACTATGCATACATATACTTACACATAAAGTTAGTAAGTCAATATGATTATTATGTTTTCTGAGAATTATTGAATTCCTAAACTCAATCACTTTCTTTTAGTATACTTACTTAAAATCTGAAATTTTTGAGAACTCAAAAAAATTTTTAATGTTTATTTTTTTTTGGGGGGGAGGAGCAGAGAGATAGGGGAACACAGAATCTGAAATGGGATCCAGGCTCTGAGCTGTGAGCACAGACCCCGATATGGGGCTCGAACTCACGGACCACAAGATCATTACTTGAGCTGACGTTGGACACCTAACCGACTGAGCCACACAGGAACCCCTGAAATTCTTGAGAGTTTAAATAGAAATACAATGCAATTTTATTCTATTTTCTCTAAGGAGTCCATTTTAGGTATATCAAGTACAAACTCCTTATCAATGCAATTAGTGCACTGAAACGGAGCTTCAATAAAAATGTTGGCAGGGTAGGAGGAGAGAAGGCATGCAGTGAGCCCCACATGCTGTAGAATCTTTCTGCCTGAATTCATATTCCAGTTCTGCTTCTCACCATGGTGAGAAGTCATGTGAGCAAGTCACTTAAATGTCTAAGTCTCCATTTCCTCATGAGGAAAATGGGAATAATAATTCTCCAAATTGTGGAAATCAGTACTTAACATTTACTTAATGCCTGAACTATAATGCCATTTTTTTTAAGTGAAAATAAAGGAATAGTGTGAAGATGATGTGGATGATCTCCACTGTTAACTACAATGTTTGACCAGTAAGGAAGCCCAAGGTTTGGGCTTCTATTTCTATGCCCTTCCACCTCTCACAGACACTCTATGGTGGTTTAAAAAGGGGGCCTGGTAAACTATAGTACTAGGGGCTGGGGACTTCAATATTCAAAGGGAAAAATTAAACTCTACTGTTCTGAAGCATACTGATCTTAGATTCCCTTTCTGGTTTGCTTTTCTCGCTATGAACTTGTCCTTCACACGGCTGCTATGGTAAGAGAGGGACCCTGTAACTTTCTGTTCCTCAGGATACACCTTCCTCCTTTCTGGATACACTTTTCCTTTCTTCTTGTCCCCTTCAGAACTGTCCTTTCCCTTCAGAAGGGCAGTGGGATCCAAGGTAGGTGAAGGAGAAAAAAGTCAGCATGGCCCCTTTTGCTTGAGCCAGACTACAGTGTAGGAAAAGGGGTTATGCAATTCACACATGGTCTAGCCTAGTTTACCTGGGAAAGCATTCCCCATCAGAGGTTAAGGCCAAAGCAAGTTCTTACTAGTAAAATCAAAATATGCCAGGTCCCACTTAGCCTCTGGATACAAATAATATTAATATTAGTATTCAACATCCACACCCTGCTCCCTCAAGAAAGACAGAAGACTTTAGCCCCAACATAAAGTCTCACTCCAAGCAGTGTCTCCTATACTACCTGGTACAAACCTACCATCTCTTGGGTTTAAGTGCAGGTTTGCAGATTGCTTCCTGCTAGCCATCTGAGTGAAGCATTCCTCTGACACTGTTGCTGTTTCCTGCTACAACTGCTTTGCAGACTCAGCTGAAATGTGCCACTGTGTATTACGCATTTTATAAACTTTGGAGTCCAAGACCTAAAGTGAAAGTGGTCCTGTCCTGTGTTTCACAAGGGCTTTCCCTGCAAACGGACTAGGTGTTCTGAACAGCAGGCACCGAGTGATCACACTTCTTTAACACATGCAGGGTGATGTCCAGACTGTTGACCATTAAACATCATCAATGGACATCTCTGTGTAAGGAGATTTCAGGAGATTTTTTTTTTTTTTTATTTTATTCTTTGTACTTAACTTTATTGTTTAGCATATTGTTTCTAATTAGCTTATATCAGTTTTATAATCAGAAAGGAAATAAAGCTCTATTCATTGAATTAGAAGACTTCTAGTTGCTGTTCCCTCCCTTTTCTGGGGGAGTCAGGTGGTTTTGCAAGCCAGCTAGAGGAAAGAGGCTTTTCTGTCCTCTATTTCATCAGCTCCACTTCAAGAACCTATGGCAAACCTTCTTCATCCTTCTTTAGAAAAGCTAAAGTCCCTAAATAATTCTGGACTGGAAATATACTGAACACTAGTATAATAGCTGAACTTCATGCTTATTTAGCAAAGCCCAAGAACAAAACTGAATTGCACACAAGCAGCACCAATTTTAAAGTAGGCTTATGTCCCTCAGGTCCATTAAGTCACCTTGTCGCAGGGTTCAGTTTCATATTTGTCATTTCAGTTCATCATTCTGGTCTTGTCAGGCTTCAGTCATATAACTGATTGGCTAATTATTTCTAGTTTGGAGTCAACCATAAATTTGGAATGCAGAGTCTATGTTTCCTTAAACGCTGTCAATAAAAATGTGTATCAGATTAAGTTTCTGAGTTCAATGACCCATTATTAATGGACTCACTAATTGGGTGTTGTAGCAGATACAAATCCTCATATCTTTACTATCATCCTGTGTAATTTTTTTTCCATTTATTCATGATAGAAGATCATGAGAAACTATCCTAACCACCTTGCTGAATTTATGTTAAATGAATCATTTTAGCAAGCCCTGAAATAAAGGAAAATTAATTTCATTTCTCAAAGTTGTTGTCCTAGAATACTAGCTAACCATTAGCAATTACTGATTTATTTTCTAAGTGTTCCATAGAATTTTCCAAGAGTTCAATCAAGAATACCTCCAGAGATCAAAAACTGGCTAGTGTTTTTGACATAAACTTTATTTTCTTATTTGAAACCACAAATCTATTTGCCTACCTCCACTCTCCTGACATCTCTTTGTTTACATGATTTGTAAAAAATAAATATTGGTTAAAGCAATCATAATCACCACTATAAGTTGAAATATCCAATGTATTTGGACTTGCAGACTTGAACTTATTTTGAACATTAAAGGGGAGATTAAAAAGGAGATACAGGGGTACCTGGGTGGCTCAGTGGGTCGAGTGCTGAGCGATTGACTTCAGTTCAGGTCATGATCTTGTGGTTCATGTGTTTGAGCCCTGTATCGGGCTCACTGCTGTCAGTGTGGAGCCTGCTTTGGATCCTCTGTCTCCCTCTCTTATGCCCCTCCTTCGTTCATGCTTTCTCTCGAAAACAAAATAAACATTAAAAAAAGGAAACTATCTATCTATCTATCTATCTATCTATCTATCTATCTATCTATCATCTATCTATCACTTCGATTTTCATTCAACCCTGCTCATTACATAGTATTTACTTAAAGATGATTCTCTTTGAATGAGTGTACTCCTAACCCTTTCAGACTCTGCTGCAAGATTACAGCTGAAGGTTGAAATACCACATGACTCAGCACCTAAATGTAAAACGGAGGTGACAGACTGTTAAATTACTATGCCAATCCCCCTACCTTCACAAATACACACAGGATAAAATTTAGAATTGCTGGACCCCTCAAAACTGTATGCCTGATTCTCACCCCCAGATCCCTCTGCACCAGAGAGCTGCCTATAAACAACTCAACTCACACATGCAACATCTGTCCATACTCTCTCCCATTGCAAGCAGTCATGCCAGGGAAACTGAACCCAGGGAAGAGGCCTGAACGTGTCCTCAGTTATGCTTGGGACCATTACGTCAGAAATTTTGGAGCATGAGCAGAACAGAGGGTATGGGGTCTGTCCATGCGGGCACATGGATTCCTGGCTCAGTGCAGAGAAGTCTTGTCCAGGTCTAAAGACTACCACCTTTGCATTAGAAGGCTGCATCTTCCTTTTTGATATATATTAAATTCTATCTTTCATTCTTTTATTGCTCTTGATGGTTTCCTCTAAAACCTATCTGGAAACATGTGTTTCTTTTAATTGTACACAGTGCTTATTCTGGGCTTTTTTGGCTTGAACATTCTTATAGATTTGAGAACCTCTTCTACATTCACCCATCATTGTATGTCTCTCTTTCCATTTTTATATATGATTACTTTGCTACTACCATACACACACAGAGATGCAACTACCATTTACTATTTTCTAGAACAGTCAGTGAACAGGAGATTAACATTCCAGCATCTGGCTTCTAATCCTTGATCTACCAGTCACCAGCCACATCATTGCAGGATCTCTGGCTGCATTTATTGTTTGGTATAAAAAAAGTAATGATAATCACCATGCTATCATCACAAGATTTTTTTAAGGATGAAATAGAAAAATATATGAAAAAGTAATCTTTGAAAATCACAAAATGTCACATAAATACATGGAATTATTGTGGCTACCAAAACAGACTTGTCTTAATAATTATGAAGTATTGGTCTTCCATACTGCTCACCTACTCCCCACTCACCTAGTATTGAAGCATAATTTCCCATTTTATTATAAAATTGATCTGTGTTTATTCTTAGAATGCACAGATATTATTAACTACTATCAATGGAAATATTGAACTAAAAGTAAATTTTGTCTTTATTGGTTCATATTAATATTCCATACAAGTTAAAATAAAACAAATGCACAAGTAACAAAAATTCACTTATAAATGAACAAAAAAGAGCAGAAATATGACTAATAGGCCTCTAGGATCTACTGTGATTTCTTCTTTGCCATATTTATCATTATAGTTTACACTAAATAATTATTTAAGTTAGCTTTATTTTCTCTATTCATATCTATAGCTACCAATCCTGAAATGCCTTCTAAGTTTCCTGGGAAAATTATTTTCCTTAATATGATCTTGCCTCACTCTACACCGTGCTCAGGATATGACTTCTTTATACATGCTGACAGAATCAAAAAGTTTAAGACACAAAGATTAACTTCAAAATGCTACAACATGGACTTTAAACTCTCTTAGCCTTGACTAAAAACATATGTAATTGAAGATGAAAATTTATATGGAAGATGTGCTTTCTAAAAGTTTGGCAAAATTTTTCTAAGTGTCCAAGGTGTTTTTGGTTATAGATTTCCTAATGGTCCTTAAACTTTTCCTATGCCTCAGTGGACCAGTGAAGTTTGTCCAGTAACATTTTCTTAGTTGCTTCTTATATTGGGTGACCTATATTTATGAATGAAGAGCTTCCACTATGTCATCACCATAGTAACAGGGAAAAAATATCTTTATCTTCTCATTTCATTCATGAGCCTTCTGTCCTTACCAGGAACAAATTATGTTATCTCAGGAATAGAGTCCATTTGATGTTCTCAACTGACTCTGATATAATAAACATTAAGGACATGAATAATACTTGGTGTTTACATAATCACTTACACCAGGAAAAGGTGTGTGTTTTGCCATCGTCCATTACCAATTGGGACTGATAGGACTATTTTGCTAAGATACCACCCACACTGTTCCCTTTATATCACGAAGATTCCATAAAAGGTAAACAATGTTTTACTAAAAGGTGCCTAGAATAAGAGTTAATTTAATATGTTAAAAAAAAAGACAGGGGTGTCTGGATGGCTCAGTAGGTTGAGCGTCCAACTCTTGGCTTTGGCTCAGGTCATGACCTTGTGGTTTATGAGTTCAAGTCCCGTACCAGGTTCCAAGCTGTCAGTGTGGAGTCTGGTTGGGATTCTCTCTCCCCCTCTCTCTGGCTCTCCCCTGCTTGTATTCTCTCTCTCTCTCTCTCAAAATAAATAAATAAACTTAAAAAAAAAGACAGGCAAAATTGGATGAGACATAAATTGAAATCACTATTAACTTTCTCGGTCAGTATAACAATGCTAGAAGAAACAAACTGAGTATAAAGTGCTTGAAATCTGAGGTATTTGAAAATCTTAGCCCAATCAAGCATTAGGCAAGAGATGCAACAATATGGATGGACCTAGAGGGTATTATGATAATGAATAAGTCAGAGAAAGACAAATACCACATAATTTCACTTATACGTGGAATCTACTGGGTCTCTGTCTGGTTTAGGAATCAAAGCAATACTGGCTTCATAGAATGAGTCTGGAAGTTTTCCTTCCCTTTCTATTTTTTGGAATAGCTTGAGAAGGATAGGTATTGTCTCTGCTTTAAACGTCTGGTAGAACTCCCCTGGGAAGCCATCTGGTCCTGGTTATATGTGGAATCTAAAAAGTAAAACAAAAGAACAAACAGCAGAAACAGACCCATAAATACAGGGAACAAACTGATAGTTGCCAAAGGGGAGGGGGTGGGGAGATAGGCAAAAATGGTTCAAGGGGAGTGGGAGGTACAGGCTTCCAGTTATGGAATGAGTAAGTCACAAGTTCGAAAGGTAGTGCTTGTGGTGAGCACAGCTAACATATAGACTTGTCAAATCACCATGTTGTACACCTGAAACTAATGTAATACTGTGTGTCAACTATACTGCATTGAAAAAACAAAAACAACACAAAACTTCCAAAACATTAGGCAAGAGATCTCTATGTGGATCCAAATAAACCTGTGTAGAAGTGGCTATAGAGAATTTAATTATCACTAACTCAAAATACAATCACAGTGCTTCCTATTTATCTTGTCCCCATAGGACTTTTGTTGTCCATTACTTAGGTGTAAAAGGAAGTAGAACAGATGGGAAGAAGCTTGGGATCCAAAGGAGAGAAGGTGTCTTTGTCCCCTAAATTCTATAAACCTCTCTCGCTAGTTGCCTGATGTAGCTGTGGACTTGGCTCACAAATGAATATGGGATCCACTGGCTGTAGCACAGGTCATTCTTTGAGCTGATGGAGGCTGCAGAGACATTTTATGTAAAGTATTTCACTAAGCACATCCTTAAGGAAATGCTCCAGGTCAGGTGTTCCTGTTTGCCCACTTTTTATCTTTAAAGAATAATATACCTTCTATGCTCCCTTTTAATTTTTCCCACTTCCAAGGCAGGGTAAAATTTTTCAGAACTCCTACTTTTCACAAACACTGAACTGGGTATTTGATTCCCGGAAGATGTGAGCGTTTATGTAGGAAATTGGGTGTAGAGGGGACAATAGTGTTCCATTTGATGAGGAGGTATAAAGGGCAAAAGCAAGCTTTGATTTCATCATGTTAGGTATACATTCTTGGTATTTGTCAACTACACAATGTAGTTTTGCCTGAATAATCTCTACTTGGCATTGTGTCTTACAGATGTGATACTGCTACTAAACATTACCAGCTTTTGATAGTGTATGTTTGGTTAGGATTAGCAAAGTATCACCTTTTAGGTAAAAGGCTTATTACCCTTATAACATTTTTAAGGTAAGTGAGAGAATATCTGAATTGTTTAATGTGGTTTTATATGTGGCTCTCAAATGAAGATACTTCACAATTTTACTTACACACACACACACACACACACACACACACACACACAGACACCATTTTACAGCATTAATGAGAAATTATGTTTATCATTCATACATTAAGCTTTGAAAATTAATTGTACATTTTAAATATATATTGCCAAACTAGATTGGCATCCAAATGAATGCTTAGATCATTGGTCTTATAAGAAGCCCTTTCCTCTGGTGAATGGGTTAAACTCCTGCTGTCAGGTTGAATAGAATTAGCCTTGCTGATATGCAAAGAATTGCTCTGTCAGGAAATGTCACTGTCATTGAGTGCTGTTCCTTGTCTGCATTGAATTTTCTGTCTGGCTCAGAAAATTTTAATAACAGGTTGGAATTCACATGTAAAATTTTAACCAATTTTCATAAAAATACATTATTTCTTTCTCATTTTGCTCTCATATAATTTTTGGTTGTCACAAAATAGGATACTAAACACATCTTATTTCCTTAACTTTCAGTGCCTTTTGTCCTTTCAAGATAGATACTTATAGTTCATTTTTTCCCTTAGTACTTTTCAAATTTTAATGGAAGTTTAAATTTCATTGAAAATGACCAAGAGAGATAGAGAGAGTAGGGGCAGTGAGATGCAGAAAGCTGAAGAAGCAGATATGAGCAAAGTTACCTCCTCTACGTCTTGAAGGAAAGACTTCTCTAATCTTAGGTGTTTCAGGGACATAAAACTAGTGCTCAAATTTCAAAAATTGCCTTTAATCAATAAAAATCTTGGTTTAAAGACTGATATTCATCAGGGCCCAGTGCAGTCAAGAGAGTCAGGATGATTTCATTACATAACCTACTTGAGTGTAAATCTGGAATCTGTCTCTAGTCTCTTCAAAATCTTTTATAGGAAACTCAATCTTGAGGGCAGAGGTGTTGTTTTAATCTTCCTAAGTTGAAGTATATCATTTTGGAAAAAAGAGATAAGATATGTGATTTGAAAAATCAGTTCTATAAAGTAGAAAAAGAGAATTCCTCTGTTAGGCTCATGATACCAAATTTAAAAACTCCTAGCCAGGGACTGTGTAAGGACAGAGAAGGTTTTGTCAAGACTCTTGGTCAAGGGGACCTTAACAGGAAATTTGACAGAAAACATGTAGTCGAAATTGAAATTGAAATTGTAAACTACTGATCAATAGAAACAGAAGGGGGTAGTTGCTGATATTTGCTATTATTCTAGAAGAAATCAATATTCTTTGTAGCTTTAAATGTTTATAAAGTAATGCAAAAGAATGGATAATAAGTAAATGGCCTTAAAATTTTAACACAAGAAGAGAAATTAAATGCAAAGTTTCTCTGAGACTGAGAGGGATGTGATTGACTGGAATATAGCAAAGGGAAGATACATCTTGTTCCAAGAAAAGTGCTCTACTTGATAGGAGAGGGAGAAGAACAACATTTTGTTATGAAGAACTGTCCAAGACTATGAGGTTGCAGCTGGAAACATAGAAGTGACATCATTGTGGGAACAAAGAATCACATACTTTAAAATTTTTTAGAAGGCAATTTGTCCAACTCTATTTAAAATTCTTCATATTACAGAGGATAAACTAAGGTCCAGAGAAATTCAGAATTTCCTCAAACATAAATTATTACATTCAGGACGAATTATGGTAATAGCTTTGCATAGATGACAAAGCTTCACAAAGGAGCAATATACACTAGTGAGGATCAAAATAAGAGAGGGGACAAACTTTTTAGATATTTTCCAGAAAACATATAATGTGGTACATTCATAATTGACCTTTCTGAAAATTTTGTTTCTTGGAAGAGAAGGAATATAATCAGGAATACTGGTGCTCACAAGCTAATTTTGACCAAGGAAAAAAGTGAACTGATCATTTGATTGAAATCCAGAATTCCTTAGCACAGAACATTATTATAGACTCCAGAATAACAGGGTACTCTGTTACAGGTAATTCTCAAATTCCCTGTTTGCACTACACACTGACTTCTTAGAAACTTCTTCATCTATCTTAAACTGGAGAATTGGTTGATATATCATGGTGTTATCTCCTCAGATATTCAGCAATCTGATGGAATATGATGAAAGCCTGGATAGGGGAGCAGGACATATAACTTGACATCTAACAGATACATTTTTGAAAGTGAATAAGTATGTTAACCAGATGGGCATAATCCAGTCTGTCTTGAGCAAATCCAGAAATATGGTCATAAATACATTTAGGTAAGCAAGCAAAACTTTATTTTTTCTCTTATGCAAAACCAAGATCATTTAGTTGGTTTTCTTTTTCTTCTTTCTTTCTTTCTTTCTTTCTTTCTTTCTTTCTTTCTTTCTTTCTTTCTTTCTTTCCTCTTTCTTTTCTTTCTTTCTTTCTTTCTTTCTTTCTTTCTTTCTTTCTTTCTTTCTTTCCTTTCTTTCTTTTTCTTTCTTTCTTGAGTTTACCTATTTTGAGAGAAAGAGACCATGCCAGTGTGTAAGACTGAAATTGGGGAAGGGGCAGAGAGAGAGAGAGGGAGAGACAGAATCCCAAGCAGGCTCTGCCCTCATTGCACAGAGCCCAACACAGGGCTTAATCTCACAAACTGTGAGATCGTGACCTGAACTGAAATCAAGAGTTGGATGCTTAACTGACTGAGCCACTCAGCCTAATTGATTTTCTATATCTATTGTCCTGCTTGTTTTAGTCCCATACTAGTTGGCGGGTCCTAGACTTCTTTCTGTGTCAAATCCCTACTGTCCTTGTACTTAGCTGTTTATTGATTGCTGTGAATCCTGGAACTATACTATGCTACTGCTTTAAAATGCTGGACATTTGCAGAAATGAGGTCAAATGATGTCCTCGTCATCTGACATTTGGCTGATTATCTAAAGAGCTAGTAAGTTTGCACTAACCAGCCCTTTAGCTAAAGATAGGTGGAATACATTCAACATACAGTCAACTGTACAAAAAGGGAACCAAAGAGTATCTACATGACCTAAGTATTGGTGTCTCTGTTGAAAATTGGGGGTAAAAATGGTTGGTGAGGGGAGGAGGCAACAAGAGTCTGAAACACAAGAAGAAACAGGCCCTAAGATGTAGAGAAAGCAGCAAGTTTGAGAAGGATCTATGATAGCCTACAGAAATAGATTTTTGAAAGCATATGCTTTGGGCTTAAAATGTACTTAAGAATGACTTCCATGGGGAAAAACAAAAGCATGGTACGAGTGATTATAAGTGAATGACCAAATTAGAAGGAAATAGGCTGAGAAGACAACATATTGATATAAGAAAAACTGAAGAGTAACTGAACTTTAATAGCAGAATTTCAATCTTCATGAGATGTGCTACAAACAGATTATATACTGCAGAAATTTCAATGAGTGGTGTAGAGAACAATAATGGAAAGCAAATTTTGAATGCAAAATATAACATATTAGAATTATAAGGAATAGCATAATTAAAAGTGGATAGTAAGCTTAAAAATAGTCAGAAACAAACTGAGAAATAGGAAAATAGCTAACACTTACTAGAAGTCTACCACATACCATGCACTCTGAAACGTGCTTTAACTCATCTGAACCTCACACCAAACTATTAGTTGTCACCTTACAGGTTGTATTTTATAAACGCGGAAACTGATGGACACAGAGGGTTAAGTAACATGCTCAAAGTCCCACAGTAAATAAGTGTTAGAACACAGTTTCTAATTTAGCCCGGCTCCACTGGTAAATCTAGCTGTAATCTTCAGTGAAGTCCAAGGCTTTTTCATGCAGATTGTGTTTCTAGTCAACTTTGTGGTGTTTCAGAATGCAGAATAGAAAAAAGTACTTAAATTAAAAAAATAGTTCATGACTGGGGTGCCTGGGTGGCTCAGTCGATTAAGTGTCTGGCTCTTGACTTTGGCTCAGGTCATGATCTCATGGTTTGTAGGTTTGAGCCCCACATCAGGCTGACAGTGTGGAGCCTGCTTGGGATTCTCTTTCTCTCCCCCTCTCTCTGCCCCTCCCCTGCTTACGTGCTCTGTTTCTCTTAGGATGAGGACATCGGGGGCAATGATCCAGTGTTCTTTAGTATAAGACATTCATTAGTACCTTTTTGTGTAATATTATTACATATCTTTTCATTTTGTTATAAAAAAAATAAATGGCATCAAACTCTCCAAAAATACAACAGCAATATTTTTTAAATGTCAGACAAATGAAGCAAGTTATAAAAAACATATGGAATGATTTTAATTTGTAAAAATGTATTCATATAAATGAGGGGAAAATTTGATTAAGATATTATGCAGGTGATTTTTATTACTTTTCCTTTCTTGTACTTTCCCAATGTTGTATAAAAAATTATCTCATAAATAAAATAATGATAATAAGTACAATTAAAATACAATTAGCTGGACTTGACTGTAAAATTATCTACCATTCATAAAATGGATTCTGTGAAAAAAAGGTATTTCGAATTGTAAACCACTAAGTTACAAAGAAGTCTTTGTAACATTAATCCATTACAAGCTGGGGTCTCCCTATACATATATGGCCTATCAAATGAGGATGTGACCTTGCCAGAAAAGCAATGTAACTGGAAACTAGTTATATCTACATAAGAAGATGCTACATATTCATTAGCTAAGACAACTTAGGGAACTGAACAATTTATCATATTCATCATCAACAAAATTAAGCACTATAACTTTGCTACCAGGTGACATCTCTCTGAGCAACACACTTCTAAAATAGTCATGCTTCTAATGGGAAGTTAGCAATGTTGAGCATCTTTTCATGCCTGTTGGCTATCTGTATATCTTCTTTGGAAAGATGCCTATTTAGATCCTTTGGCATTTTAAAAAAACGTTTTAAAATTTATTTTGAGGGAGAGAAAGAGAGAGAGAACACAAGTGGGGTAGGGGCAGAGAGAGACAGGGAGAGGGAGAATCCCAAGCAGGCTCTGTGCTGTCAGCACAGAGCCCTACCTTGGGCTTGAATGCATCAACCATGATATCATGACCTGTGCCGAAATCAAGAGTCAGAAGCTTAAATGACTGAGCCATCCAGCCACCCCTCTTTGGCATTTTTAAATCAGATTGTTTGTTTTGTTTTATATTTCTTACAAAGCATAATACTTTTGTTCAATGAACATCAATCATCACTCCTCTCAAAGAAGAAAACTGACAGTATTTATATTTGGACTTAGTTATACTTAGTGGGTTAACAGATTGTACAACTGTAGCTGGGTCAATATCCTAAAACTGTTTTTAAGTCACTATTTTGTCCACAAAGCTATAGTTCACATTATGTATAAAGATGCAAAGCCCCGAGTTGATTTGATAGACTGATTTTGTAATTCCAAAGGAAAGGGCACTCAATAGCAATTTACCTCTTTTTGCTGCTGTTGTTGACAAACATTGAATTTAAATTTAATTAAGGTATATAGCAACAAGAAAGCAAAACCACAAGTGATAAAACAAATTCAAAAGGTGGGATATGTATACAACAGACATGATCTTTTCAGCAAGCTAAAATACTACCACAAAAAAGACCTTTGGGAAAAAAAAAAACAAAATGTGATACAAATATATATATCACTTGTGATCTTGGATTAATTAGATCTTACTTCATACCGATCTGTTACCAAGAACATGTTTGTGACAACTGAGGCTGAATACGATTATTAATGTTTTAAATTTTTTTTTTCAACGTTTATTTTATTTTTTGGGACAGAGAAAAACAGAGCATGAACGGGGGAGGGGCAGAGAGAGAGAGGGAGACACAGAATCAGAAACAGGCTCCAGGCTCCGAGCCATCAGCCCAGAGCCTGACGCGGGGCTTGAACTCATGGACCGCGAGATCATGACCTGGCTAAAGTCGGACGCTTAACCGACTGCGCCACCCAGGCGCCCCTGATTATTAATGTTTTATAACTAAAGTCTACTCTTCAGATTTCCTCAGTTTATCTCTGATATCCTTTTTTCTGCTCCTGGATACTACATTACATTCAGTCATCATGTCCTCTCAGGCTCCTCTAAACTGTAACAGTTTCTTAGATTTTCTTTGTTTCTTATGGCTTTGACAGTTTTGAGGAGTATTGGTCAGGTATACTTTGGAATACCCCTCTCTTCAAGTCTGTCTGATGTTTTTCTCTTTGTTGGGCTGGAATCATGAGTTTTGGGAAAGTTATTTATACAGAAAGGTGCCATCTGTATCACATGATATCAGTTACATGCTGTTCCATGACTTAGTACTGATGATGTTAATCATTTAGCTGAGGAGGCATTTGTCAGTTTTCTCTCCTGGAAAGTTACTCTTATTTCCTTCTTTTTTATGCCATGTTTTTTAGAAGAAGTTGCTATATGCAGCCCATACTTTAGAAGTTTGTAATTATTCTCTTTGTCCTTGATGGTAGATTATCTACATAAATTATTTGATTTTCCTCTGTAGGGAGATTTGTCTATATTTTCTCATTTATTATTTGCCCACCCATTTATTTATATAAGTATGGATTCAAGGATATTTATTTTATATTTTGGGTTATATTCTAATACCACAGTATTTATTATGTTATTCAAATTGTTCCCACTTATTGGAAGCTTTTCCAGTTAGTTCGTATGTCACTTTGACATATGCTTGCCATTGGTTACTTTCTGGCACTACAAAATGATCCAGGCTTATGTGTTAATCTCATCAATTTTTTTTTCAGGGCCTGATATAAACATTAATTTAGAATACATGCTTTTAATACACTGATTTATTTTAAAATTCTCTATATTCAGGGTAATGATGATCTGGTTTCTTCACTGTTCCAAGCTAATATAAAATGGTGAGAGTTTTGCTGTGTAATGTATTCTAATCAAATACAGTACTCACCTGTCAGATGTTTGACAAGTGAGGTAATTGAATGCTTATTAAGTAGAAGTCTACAACTGACATGTTTCAAGTGCATCCAAGTAAATTATTTTGCAAATACTTTTTGTTATGTGTATAAGCCACAGTGTATTCATAAAGCAAATCAGCACAAAAACACAATACTTGGAGGTGGTTCTGTCCTTAAGGTATTAATGATGTTCAATCCTAGCAAACTTGAACCTCAACTACTGGAGAAGAGAGGAATTTAACAGCACTTGAAGGAGCTCTTGAGGGGCAAGGGTTGAAGCTTGCAGTCAAGGACACTGTTGTTAATCAGGTTTGTTTTAATCCCACATCATCTTGTACAAGCGCAGCCTAAAATGATGATTGGCTGAGTTGTCAGAAACTGGGGCAATAGAACAAAAATTAAAATGTTTTAAATTATTAATTAGGTTTTTCCCACACAATGTCAAATCAAAAGTATTAGTAATTTCCCCCATCCCTACTACTGATCTACTGATAGATTTAATTTTTTTTGGTTACCGTGATAAACAAATTTTTCAGAACTTATGCAACATCATAGCATTTATGAGCGGGGTTGTCTAAAAACAACTCATTGATTAAAGTAATTTTACTGAATATAACAGACATTTAGCATTTAATGCCCCATAGGTTGAGTTACAGTTTTATATATATGTATTATGTTCTCTAAATAAAGGCTTGTTTAGAGTCTAATCTGAAGTTAAATCCTACTGGTTACGTGACCTATTCTCTAACTTCTTTGAGCCTTTTTATTTTTTCAGTAAACTGTAAATAACAGTAACCTCCCTACAAAGTCATTGTGAGGATTCAATGAGATCATTTGCAGTAAATATCTTAGCACATTACATCTATCACATAGAAATGCTCAATATGTGTTCCTGTTTGTTTCATTTAGGGCTGGCTTCGTGGGTGTGTGTAACTTGTACGATCACAAAGGGCCACTGACACTCAGAAGGTCCCCATGCTTGGTTTTATGATTTGCTGCTGGTGTCCTAAATTTCTTAATAATTTTTGAACATGGAGTCCTACATGTTTTTTAGTCCTGGGCCCTGTAAATGATATAGCTGGTCCTGGGTTCACCCAATTAAATTGTAAGTCTTTTTTGAAGTATGAAATCCCATAGATGACTTTACACCTCTAATATTTTCTTCAGTGCTTAGCCCAGATTCCTGCATGTGGAAGAAAATAATTCACATTTATTGAAAATAATAGTAGTGGTTTATTTCACACAGTTTCATTGGTAAGTATAGAAGACCTGCTTGGGAACCACATGCAATTATTTCATGCCTCAGCATCCAAGTGGCTTTAATTATCAGCAAAAAAAAAAGTTAAATGAAGGTAGTCTTATGAATATTATTTCAGTCACAGTGCTTATACATATCTAAAATGATACCATGATTTTAATAAAAAGCATAACTTCAAGGAGACAAAACTCTTTATAAAGTTCACCTTTAAGGTGTATATTCCTATAAATTAAAGAAGCATTATTGTTGACGTGTGAGTTATGCTTGCTGAGATGTATAAAAGGGCCCTTTCACTGCCTGCCAGATGTGTCTATAATAAAGCAGTAGGGCTTAAAGAGGCCTAGTCTCTGAGCAGTGCTACTAGTGTTCATTTTGCCAGCAATGTCCAGTTATTGGTCCTTTCTAAGTTATTCTGGCTCCCACTGGCTTCTGCATGGGGGTGGGGGTGGGGTGCAGGACTCACAGCAGCAGTAATGTAGTGGTGACTTAAAGAATGTACAGGCAACATATATGGATGAGGGTATTGGCATCCCAGAGAGGAGTAACAGCACTTAATTTTGCATATCTGGTATGGTATGGTATATCTTCATAGCAGATTCAGAGCTTCCTCTTTGAATTCCAAAACCATGATCTTCATTGCTCTGATTTGGCATATATTATATATAGGTCTAGAATGTGTTTTTTGGTTGTACTTAACCAAGGCCTCAGAATTTTGAGTCAGAAAATCCATCTAAAATGAAGACATCAACATGGATGCTATACCTATTGGAATATTGCTCTCTAAGGTGGGTAAAGTCACTTACTCAGGGAGCAGTGTGCTCAGGATGACTAATTTAAAACTCCAGAGGCTCTTAAACTATCTGGAGTCTTTATGCTAGATGCTATACTGAGGTTAGACATGACAACTCCTCAGCCATTTATCTTTTTTTTTTTTTCAATTTTTTTTTCAACGTTTATTTATTTTTGGGACAGAGAGAGACAGAGCATGAACGGGGGAGGGGCAGAGAGAGAGGGAGACACAGAATCGGAAACAGGCTCCAGGCTCCGAGCCATCAGCCCAGAGCCTGACGCGGGGCTCGAACTCACGGACCCTGAGATCGTGACCTGGCTGAAGTCGGACGCTTAACTGACTGCGCCACCCAGGCGCCCCTATCTTGTATGAACTTTAAGCGGGACACCAAGATCACTTTGCAAAGAGTATGGGCCAGTGTTAGAACCAGCACCCATTTATGATAGCTCAAGGGTATTCGTGCATCCCTTATTGCAGAGAATCTGGTGTGTGTGTGTGTGTGTGTGTGTGTGTGTGTGTGTGTATGTGTGTGTGTGTGTGTATTCTGTATGACATATATTTATACTTTTCTATGTATACAAATATATATACACATACTTTAAAATTTAAATTTACCATAACATATTTTTTAAACCAGCTACCTTCCTTCTAGTAGTGGAGTAAAACTAAATTAAATCAGCATTCTTTACCATCTGCTGAGTATAAATCACTACTTGCTCGAGGAAGAAAAACTAGTTCTAAGCTCAGCACATAAAACCTTTACCAAAACACGTTTCAGCTCTTTGGCATCATAGCTGAAGGACAGACTGTGCCTGCTGATCCTCCACCAAATGATTTGACTCCAGTTGATTGATTCTGTTTAAGGGTAACAAACCAATCCACCGCTGTAGAACAGCAAAAATACAATTGCTTGAAATCTCATAAGGCAGCTTCTCCTGAGATGTGAATATAAAGGAGCAGCAGTCCATGCATTTGCATCAACAAACTGCCCAAAGCAATTCTGCATCATACCCTTGCACATCCCCTGCAGATGTATTTTACTCCACCTTAGAATATGAACAAGTTGATTTACATATTAATGAGAAACAACTGAAACTAAGCAATTAGGCAGGTGAGGCTCCAGTTAGGGGGACAAATATTTTAAATACTGTTAAGTGGAAATCCAGAACAATCTAAATAGACTTTGTATTCTTTTTCTGCTTTAACCTGGGCTGCATTAATGAGAAATTAATTGATTCTTGACAACTTTAATGAGTCTTTATTCACTGCATAATTGGAAAGAAAAATCCATGGATGTAATGAGCATCTTAATTTCTTGGAGCCAATGTGATTGACTGACTCAGTCATGAGAAATCCCCACAATGTGCTATGTCCATCTACCCACAAGTATCTAGGCAAGAGTACACCTGTCTGGTCATGATTCCTCTATTTCTTTGCCTGCTTGGGTAAGAGGAATACATTGTCTGGAGACAACATCGGGAGTAGAATGAGCACTGGGTAGATGATTCTAGGCCCATTTTATCAGGAACTTTTTGTGCGACTTTTATAATTACATATTTTTTTTCAGTAATTATTTGTTACTTATCTCCTCTTGGCTTCCATTTTCTCATTTGGAAAATGATGAAGATTAACTCTAAATTCCCTTTGAACCCTAAATTGTATGTTTCTAATGGTAAATTACATGGTGACTCTGGTATTTTAAGGACCCAATCAGTAATCATCATTCTGTCATCTAATCCAAAATAAAGTCTCCTTTCAGCAAAGTAAACGCTAGCCAAGTTTTTATACTAAATGACCAACTGGAATTTTCTAATGTTCCTCTCATTCACAGTCTAGATCAGTTATTCTCAAAATGTGGTTTCCAGAACTACATTTTTAGTTTCAAATTCACCAGAGAATTTTCTAGAAATGTAATATCTCAGCCCCATTCTGACATACTAAATCAGAAGTTTGGGAGTGAGGCCCAGCAATTGATGTTTTAACAAGACTTCCGGTAATTCTACATGCTAAAGTTTTAGATCCACTGGCATAGATAAATATTTTCTGTTTCATATCTTTAATTCATTTGGGGAAAAATGCTTTGTGAATGGCTGTATCATAGTAGGTGGCCATTATACACAGACAGACTAATCAACTGGTCCTGTTTGTATCTTCCTTCATATACATCCTTGTCCCCCACTTCATACCCCCTGCCTGGTTTCTTCCTTCATCTTTGAAATATAATTACTATTTTATCAATTGGATTTACCCAGAAAGATGTAACTGACATTTATAGAGCACTTTAAAATTTCACATCACTTTTCATAGATAGTATCTTCTGATTACCACCATCACTTTCTAGAAATGGAGTCTCAAGGAGGTTAAGTGATTTTACAAGGTTAGATGGCCAGTAAATGCAAAAAAATGGATATAAAATCATTACTGAAACACCCTACCTTCAGTTTTCAAAATTCCAAACAAATTATGAGAAGGAAGAAAAACATAGGTAGACAATTAAAACAAAAACAAAAACAACTTTTGTCCTAAAAACAGAAAAAAAAATGGACCTGGGATTAAAAAATAGCATTTCCTGAGGGAAAAATAATCAGTCTTGATGTTCACATATGCTTTTATTTGTAAAATTTATGTATAAATTTATAAGAATGATTGATGGTAACACAACTCAATAAGAAACTCATTTCACTCACACAAATGCAAATTTTCACAAAATCTCCATGAAATCAGTTTAAACTTAAGGTTAAAAAAATAGTCTGATGAAAGATGATAAGGATATCTACATGTAAACTAAGAAAATATAAAAGTACAAATAAACCCACTGGAATATTTTAGAAAATATTCTGAACTCAAATGTCCAAAATGAGAAGTAATAGAAAGAAAATATGTTCGACAAAGGTCATGCATTAGACTTAATCTCTGCATTACTATTTAAGTCAGTATATATTTCACTACTTACACTATTAATTAGTAATTTTTAACTCAAGCAACAAATCTCCAAAATTTTGAAACAGAAATCTTATGTGAATAGAAAATAGCCTGAATTCTCTCCAATTTTTCCAAGATTTTTTTCTTTTAACCAAACTTCTCAAGATTGTAATAATTAAGAACTCAAAAGACGACACATATTAACTGAAGTTGTTTTACAAAACATTTACGTAAGGTCTTAAAAAAAGAAAAGTGACTATACTCAGTGCAGAAGACAGCAGTGCTATAAATTAACCCCAAGGCCCACATCTCATGATTCACCTGACAGTTTATCAGTTCTAGGAAATGCATGTAGGCAATTTAGATGAAAGATGAAGGCAAAGGCTCCAAGGGCCTGCTGTTCAACTCAAAGCATTATTTGCACTAAATATCTTCATATTCCAAAGGTTGAGAGAGTATGTTCAACTCAATTCACTTGATTTCATTAACAGAAACAGCAGTATGGAAATCTCTATATCACTGAGTTAAAGGTTAATAGTTTTGTTGAAAAAAGGTGTTCAAATTAAACAAATTATTCCATTTGAATCAAATGAAATGAAGTAACTTTATAACCTTTCTAAAATACTTATGCATAATTAATTAGGAGTAAACATACCAAATTATGTAAGCATTTGGCATTTGAAAGATTTTTCAGTCAATTGTCCTTAACAAAAAGAAAAAAAAAGAATGATTCTTTTCAACTCTGTTAGGTTTTGATTACAACTAAGTTCTCAAAATGAAGTTTAGAATAAAATTACTTATCAATCTATATAACAAATCAAGTAATTTAGAAACTCCTTCTCACTCACTCTACCTCTATTATGTTTCAGAATCGATTTCATTTTCTATATAAATTTACACCTGGTGTACTTAGAACTATCTTTAGGCTTCCATTTAGTTGTTCTATCTGGAGTTTATAGCACTTGTCTTGCCCTCAAAACTTGCCAAGGCAATATAAAATATCCAAGGAAGATATATAGTGAAGTTAACATAAATGAATCTGTTGAGTTAAATAGGTAAACCTCTCTATTTTAAAATAATATAAATACATAAATATAAACATACACAGAAATAGAACAATCTTAAAATTTGTAAAGAATCACAAAAAACCCAAAATAGACAAAGCACTCTTGAGAAAGTAGAACAAAGCTAGAAGCATCATGCTCCCTGATTTCAAGCTATGTTACAAAGCTATAGTAATTAAGAGTGTGGTATCAGAATAAAAAACCAGCACATAGATCAATGGACCAGAATAGAGAGTTTAGAAGTATATCCACACATATATGGCCAACTAATTTATGACAAAGGAGGCAAGAATATACAATGGGGAAAGGAGAGTCTCTTTAATAAATAGTGTTGAGAAAACTGGACAGCCACATGCAAAAAAAATGACACTGGACCACTATCTTACACCACACACAAAAAATTTAACTAACTTAGAATGGATTAAAGACTTAAACGTAATACCTGAAATCATAACACTCCTGGAGGATAACATAGGCAGTATGGCCTCTGACATAGGTTTTGGTGATAATTTTTGAGCCTGACACCAAAAACAAAATAAAAATATCTTATGATTTTCTTATGACATGAATCTATGGAAAATGGTTCACGAAACCCATTCTCTGAATGGGAAAAATACTTATAAATGCTGTTTTATATCATGAATGACATATTCATGCATCCACTAAATCTATGACTTGGCTTTTACCATTTAGAGTGTACTGATCTTCACTGTGGCATGATAAGCTATGTTATCAAAGATGTTTATCATCTCTTTGGTATCATTTCTATTGACTATGATAAAAACAGAAAACATAATAATAACTAACAAAAATGGCCAACTTATGAAGTAATTTTGCTTCAAATATCCATCTCTAAGTTAAAAGCACCCAGAATATTACTCAAAGAACCACATTTTTAAAATGGCAGTTGAGTTTCCAGATCAGTTGACCAAATCCTACTTAATTCCTAACATAAGTGTGCCAAAATACTCACAATAAATCTTCAGTGCATTTGACTAACAGTGCCATACTTTAGAACTTTTAAATTCAACTTTACATTTTTATATAGTTTTATCTACAAAGCACTCTTCTAAAGAAAAAAAATATCTTTTTTAACATATGTTAAGGAAATATGTACTCTGTTATCCAAATTGGAGGTTCAGAAATTTGTTGATCTCCTGAGAAGTCTATGGGATCTCAGATTTGATTATCTCTATGTTGATAGTAATTCTACTTATGGTATAATGGTCACTCCTATAATTTATGTCACACATTCCCTGGAGCCTTCAGAGTCAAACAGGGTCAGAGAGAGTGGTGTGCAAAAGCCAGCTCATATCGGCCTGTGAGAAGTAATCCCTAACCTTTTTAGGAATTTTGAGAACTAGAGTTAAATGCAACCATTATTAAAAATTAAATAATATAAACATAATTAAATAAGTTATATTGGGGGCACCTGGGCAGGTCAGTTGGCTAAGTGCCTGACCCTTGATTTTGAGTAGGTCATGATCTCGTGGTTTGTGGGATTGGGCCCCTTGTTGGATTCTGCACTGGCAGCATGGAGTCTGTTTGGGATTCTCTCTCTCCATTTCTTTCTGTCCCTCCCTTGCTCACTCTCTCTCTGTCAAAAATAAATAAATAAATAAATAAATAAATAAATAAATAAATAGTAAAAAACAAATTGTACTGAAAACAAAGATAAGTATTTAAATTCATCACATTCTACTTATTTTACACTTTACCATTAGTTATACTATTGAGGACATTTATGTCTATTGCATTGCATGACAAAACTACTACATAATGTTACGCTATTGCACATCTCTTTCTAACTCTTCTGTGATGACACGTTGGTAGCTTGAATTTGGTCATGGTGGGAGTATAAAGCATGGGTATTGGCAAACAAGATAAATTATGGCTTTTTCTTCTGGAAAGCTGCTTTCTCAAAGTAACCTCTGGTTTTTCTGCTATCATTTAAAACTAAAAGTGATGCTTATCCAACAGAAAGAGATTCCACATTTAAAATAGAAAACAAAACATTTCACCATGACATTTATATGATATATCTCAAAATTTTCATGTACACAAAGTAGGGGCAAAATGAACACCAAGACATATTAAAAGGATAAAAATGCCGCACGAACTGTAGCACTAATTGGTGTTATGTAGGAAAGTGTTGAGAGAGTAAAAGTATTTTGGGTTGATTATATGTACTTAAACTGATAAATCTGTGTTTTTTTAATCCTTGTGCTCTTTGAATAATGGCCAAGCGACTGGTCCCCAGACACTGAAAAGATCCCGAACTTGAAGTGATAGAAAGAACATATATAGTCATGAAGAGTAATACACCCTAGGCCGCCTGGGTGGCTCAGTCGGTGAAACGTCCGACTCTTGGTTTAGGCGCAGTTCAGGATCTCACAGTTCATGAGTTTGAGGCCTACGTGGGGATTGTCTCTCTCCCTCTCTCTGCCCCTCCCCTCCTATAAGTTTATTTAAACTTAAAAGGGGAGGGGCACCTGGGTGGCTCAGTCAGTTAAGCATCTGACTTCAGTTCAGGCCATGATCTCATGGTTCATGGGTGTGAATCCCAAGTCTGGCTCTGTGCTGACAGCTCAGAGCCTGGAGCCTGCTTTGGATTCTGTGTCTCCCTCTCTTTCTAACTCCTCTCTTGTTTGTGGTCTCCTTCTCTCTCTCTCAAAAATAAATAAACATTAAAAAATAACTTAAAAGGGGCGTCTGAGTGGCTCAGTCAGTTAAGCATCTGACTGTGGATTTCAGCTCTGGTCATGATCTCACAGGTCATGAGTTTGAGCCTTGCGTTGGGATTCTCTCTCTCCCTCTCTCTCTGCCCCTCCTCTGCTCTCTCTCTCTCTCTCTCTCAAAAAGTTAAATTTAAAAAAATTGAATAAAAAAGCATAATGCATTTGAATCAAATTCAAAAGTAGTCAAATCATACCTTGCAAAGTGGCATTTCAAAAATTATTTTACACCTAAATAGGGAATAAAGCAATATAAGGTAAAATAAGATAACAGAAAATGAATTCTAGTGTGTGCCTTACCTGGGTAGAGAGGCAGAGTGTTGCAATGTTTCCAGAATTTAGCATTTAGAACTAATCTTGCTAAATATTTTTTGATGATGATGTTCAAAGGACCTTTAGTATATGGTCTTCCATTTGACTATTGATAAATATATTTATTTTTAATTGCTCACCAAATGTATAATTCTTGATAGAAAATATGTAGACTTCTGTAAATCCTTGTTTCTGTTTTATAAATCTCAAAGTTAAAATTCTCCTGAATAGAGAATGCAGTTTGAGTGGCGGGTGATAAGAGGTGGTTGGGGGGCGGAGGGGGCAGGAAGATGACATTGGGATTACACAAGTGTTGTCCATAGTATTGGTAATTTTCTAGTTATTTAAATATGTAGTGGGTTTGCTGCCTATTTTAATATTATGCTTTAATCATTTACATTTACTACATATTGTTTTGTATGTATCCAGTATCACATAATAAAAATGTTTGAAAAGAAAAAAAAATCCTATGTTGCATATCTGTCAGCTGGGCATTTAGCTTTTGTAAACTTAATCTACTATATAATCAAAGTAAGAGTACCTTCCTCATAAGAAGTTTGTGTGCTTTAAATGACATGGATGTAAAGAAGAGGTTCTGAACCCTGACCAAACACTAGAATCACCTGGGAGTTTTGAAAAAAACAATGATGCTCAGGGTCACAATCCTAGAGATTGTAATTTAATGGATCTGTGGAGGAGCTGGGCATTAGTATTTTAAATCACACCCCCATGCATTATGTTTTAAGAATTACTGTTAGCTATCATTATCAGTGCTTCAATCCATCATACCATGAAGTTGTCTACATAATTACCAAGGGGCAAAGGTATTGAGAAATATAGGAGAAAATGTGTTTATTAATTTGTTCACTTGCCAAAACAGCTCAGAAATTAGAAGTTTTTTTTAACTGTTCTCACTCAACCCTTCCATGAGAGTAGAGCCACAATTTAATTTTTTTATTGCACTTGAGAGGATCTTCTAAAAGTGGTAGTGCTCTAGAATGAAATTAGACTGCTTTCTTACACCATACACAAAAATAAACTCAAAATGGATAAAGGACCTGAATGTGAGACAGGAAACCACCAAAACCCTAAAGGAGAAAGCAGGAAAAAACCTTTTTGACCTTAGCTGCAGCAATTTCTTACTCGACATATGTCCAAAGGCAAGGGGATTAAAAGAAAAATGAACTATTGGGACCTCATCAAGATAAAAAGCTTCTGTACTGCAAAGGAAACAATCAACAAAACTGAAAGGCAACCAATGGAATGGGAGAAGGAAGATATTTGCAAATGACATATCAGATAAAGGGTTAGTATCCAAAATCTATAAAGAACTTACCGAACTCCAAACCCAAAAAACAAATAATCCAGTGAACAAATGCGCAGAAGACATGAACAGACACTTTTCGAAAGAAGACATCCAGATGGCCAACAGACACATGAAAAGATGCTCAACGTCACTCATCATCAGGGAAACACAAATCAAAATTACAATGAGATATCACCTCACACCAATCAGAGTGACTAAAATGAACAAATCAGGAGACTATAGATGCTGGCTAGGATGTGGAGAAATGGGAACCCTCTTGCACTGCTGGTGGGAATGCAAACTGGTGCAGCCGCTCTGGAAAACAGCGTGAAGTTTCCTCAAAAAATTAAAAACAGAACTACCTTATGACCCAGCAGTAGCACTGCTAGGAATCTACCCAAAGGATACAGGAGTGCTGATGTATAGGGGCACATGTATCCCAATGTTGATAGCAGCACTTTCAACAACAGCCAATTATGGAAAGAGCCTAAATGTCCATCAACTGACAAATGGATAAAGAAGATGTGGTTTATATATACAAGGAATACTACTTGGCAATGACAAAGAATGAAATCCAGCCATTTGTAGCAATGTGGATGGAACTGGAGGGTATTATGCTAAGTGAAATAAGCCAGGCAGAGGAAGACAGATACAATATGTTTTCACTCATATGTGGATCTTGAGAAACTTTACTGAAGACCATGGGGGAGGGGAAGGGGGAAAAAGTTACAGAGTGGGAAGGAGGCAAACCATAAGAGACTCTTAATGACTGAGAACAAAATAAGGGTAGATGGGGGGTGGGGGAGAGGGGAAAGTGGGTGATGGGCAGGGAGGAGGGCACTTGTTGGGATGAGCACTGGGTGTTGTATGGAAACCAATTTGACAATAAATTACGTTAAAAAAAATAAAAGTGGTTGTGTTCTTGGATCCATTTTCCAGAGTGGAAGAGGCAGAAAACCTTTCTCAGCTTATTTCAAATGAATCCTTTTGCTCCTGTGTTACTTTGTGCACATAATTTAGTGAAACTCTTGAATTAATTTCCATTTCCACCAAGTTCTGTTGCAGCCACTCAAGTCCAAACACTGCCATGTCTAAACGAGGCTGCTACAAGTGCTCCCTTGTATGGCCTTCCTGTGGCCACTCATGTCCAACCTCTAATGCATACTCCTGGTACCTATCAGGGATCTCTTAAAAACACACAGCAGATTTTCTCACTCTTCTGCTCAAAACCCTCTTTTGCTGTTTTCCTGTCACCTTTACATACAAAATCCAGAGTTCATCCCTAACAAGGTTTTTTGAGCAGCTTTCCAGTTTCCTCTCTGATCTAATTGATAAGCTTCTTCTCATCCCTTACTCCACTCCAGCTTCTCTGAGCCCTTTGCTAATCCTTGAACTAATACATTGGAAAAGCTTTCTCCTTAGATCTTTACAATTGCTCTGCCCTTTGCCTAGAACATTCATCTACTCTGAATGGTTTGGCTTTCCCTCCCCTTCATTTGATATCTACCCAAATGTCAATCTCTACAAAGACCTTCCTGACTGACCATCTAGCTAAGATTATAACTTCATTCTACAGCTATTGTCACTCTTCATCCGTTATTCTCTATTTCCCTGTATAGCACTTTAATCACGTTATTTATATTACATATTTATTTTTCATTTTATCTTTTCTCCATAGAATTTGAGCTGTATGAGAGGATGAACTTTGTACTTTGGTTTGTCACAGTATTCTCAGCATACAAACACAGACAAATACAGAGTAGGAATTCAATAAATACTTTCTGGATAGATAAATAAACATGTAGTCAGGATTAGTTGTTTCCAAGTCCTGTATCTCCCAGAAAATTCTAGAATTCTTTTGGTTCATTGATTAAAACAGCAAGACCAATTAGCTTCACAACAGATGGCAAACCTAAAGCCAAGCAGCCATCTTGCTAATTCTGGCATCTGTCACAAGATGCATTAGACAGGAGTGTGCATAGATTAGCTTAAAATTCAGTAGCATTATGGAAGCACACCTCGAAACCTAGTCATTCCATTGTTTATATTTTTACAAAATCTAAAAGAGAGCACCTTATAATATCCTTAAAGGGCATAGATTATATCACTTTTAATTCTGTTCTGTTAAAGGCTTGAAGGAAAAGGCATCTATATTTTAACATTTAATTTGAAAAATTCAGATCAACACACTACGTAATATAATTTGGCAATGTTCTTCCTAACACGTTTACCATTTGTAAATCAAACAGTATTATAGGTGGCTCAATACACTAAGTGTAGTGAATGCAAGTGTGTGATAGAATGCTTTAATATATATATATATATATATATATATATACACACACACATATATGTGTGTGTATATATATACATATATATATATACACATATATATGTGTATATATATGTATATATATACACACACATATATGTGTATATATATATATATATATATATATATATATATATATATATATATATTTAGTACTGATATCTGCTCAGAAGTTTAGAAATAGATGCCACCTAATATTAGTATTATCATTATCTCATCTTTGTTAAGGAATAAGAATGAAGTTGGTGTGTTGGGGTTTTTTTGTTGTTGTTGTTTTCCTTTCCTGGAAGTGGTACAACAAAATAGCCTGTTAGAAATGTTCAAGCAAGCATTTTGGCTATTTTGGGGTACAGTGATACCGAGACAGAACATTGCATGAGTTCACCAATTTTGTTTTGTGTCATATAAACACAGCTAGACTCAAACGAAATATGCTTTTATTGAAGTAAGAGTGCTCTTATTCACAATACAGGAAATTAAACGATAAGTTCTTGTCAAACAAAAAGTAAGTTGTTTTAAAGAAAGATAATTTTTCTGACATTTAGTCAAATTTTATTCTTTCAGGAAACAAGCAATTCTTTGACAGAAAAATATGTTATTGCCAGAGGATATGTACTCTTCTGTTAGATTTTGCTAGTTTTCTATTTTCTCAGCACATAAGGAACAGATGGAAATAAAGCTGATCCAATGAAATAATTTCTTTTACATCTCAGCCATAAAGAAAGCTCAATTTCAATGAAATAATCTAACCAAATTTACCATATGCACGTATATGTATTTTGGAAACCTTATAGGAAGTGTAAAACCTAGGAGAAATCATGGAAATTATTAAAATAATATTTACCTCTTCACTTCCTTTCAGACAACTTTATAGCTGTTATTTGTATCCTCCTCTAAATTCTCATTTTCCCCCAAATATGAATGCAAAAAGCTACACTACTTGCCCCAAAATGATGTTTAGCCTTCCTAGAGAGTTTTTCATACTCTGAATAAATCATACACTGTTGGGCTGGGACTTTTCATACTACTTTTTTTTTTAAAAAAAGGAATATGAAAACTTTCATATTGCTGGCTAATAAAATAACCTTTTCCAGGGCATTTACATGACCATGTTCACCTCATGACACTATATTATTGAGATTTCAAAATATAATCATTTTACAATAAAATTATATGCTGTCAAACTGAACCATGGTACCAATTAATAGTGTGTCAGTGTAAGCAAATTATCTGGGGCAACAGTGGGAACAAATAATCTGATTCCATTTGAATGTTTAACTCACCTTGGATCATACTCACAGCAATCAAAAACAATGGTGGCCACTGACATGGGTAGAACTCTTTCAGATGACAGTGTTATTGAACCCTTAAGAACACAAGGAAACTACAAGAAAACTGGCAAATTCCACACAGAGAAAACCAATTGAACTCTTTGGCCAGTTGTTTGTGTGAAGTATGCAAGCTCTCCTATTACCTAGGCAGGATATATTCTTTAATTGAATAATATGTTAATGATAGAAAAGGCAGAATCTCAGTTGGATCCCTGTTGGCAGAAACAGTGCTAGGATCCATGAAAAGTTAAACATTCAGTGAAAGAGTACAAAAAATGTGTTGGAGATAATACACAACATATTTAATGATTTTGGAGACTGAGCTGTGTCCTGACATACAGCTTTCCCAACTTTAATTCCCCTAAGTCAGATCCCCCAAATCCCCATGGTTACTCCCTTGCTAGCAGATGAGGGAAAATGTGACAGAGGAAAGAGAGAACATCTTAACTGATTGGCTAACATATCTTTTGCAAATTAAAAAAACAAAACAAAACGTGAACATGTGGACACATCACTAGGCCCCCTTACTTGGGGCTCATGCAAGTAGTAGGTCCCTGAATCATTTTTTTAAGTATATTTATTTATTTTGAAAGAGAGAGAGAGAGAGAGAAAGGAGGGGCAGAAGGAGAGGGGGAATCTTATTTTAAAAAATTTTAATGTTTTTATTTATTTTTGCAACAGAGAGAGACAGAGCATGAGCAGGGGAGGGGCAGACACAGAATTGGAAGCAGGCTCCAGGCTCTGAGCTGTCAGCACAGAGCCCAATGCAGGGCTCGAACTCACAGACTGTGAGATCATGACCTGAGCCAAAGTTGGACACTTAACCAACTGAGCCACCCAGGCGCCCCAGGAGAGAGAGAATCTTAAGCAGGCTTCATGCTAACTGAGCTCAGCACAGAGCTCAATGTGGGGTTCAGTGCAGGCCTTGATCTCATGACTGTGAGATCATGACCTAAGCTGAAATAAAGAGCCAAATGCTTAGCAGACTGAGCCACCCAGGCACCCCTTGGGGATTGCTGAATCTTTAGCTGTATTAAACTCATATTACATCTGTCACAATCTGTAAGACACTCCGGTAATATAGAAATATCATACAAAAAATGGAGGAGAAAGTAAAACTAAAGCCATAACTTTCATTGTTTATGTTACTTCTAAGAATTTGATGCCATATCTTTGAAATTATATGTCCACTGATGCATATTTTTTATCAAACATTGTTTTTTGCCACCTCTCTACACATCACTACCAAAGGCAAACTGTGTGTGTATGTGTGTGAATGGACATAGGAAATTATGTGGTAATTAGTTCTGAATAAATTGTGGAATTAGCTGAACAACTTGAGATATTTAAGACTAATTACTACACATTTAAAGATGTTTAAGTATCCTCTTCTTTATCAGTGCTGCACAGTGAAGTCTAGCTATTAGTCACTCATACTCATTAGCCAATAAGGCATTTGATATGGAAACTGGGAGCTTGGGATTTGGGAATCTGGTACAAAGAAGATAGCTGAATTAACACAGTTAAATTCTGAAGTTTCAAATATGTTAAGTAGCACCAAATTATTGTTTATAAGTTTTTAAAATTTCAAAACACTTGAGGGCTGAACACCAATATATATCTTGTGTGATTTATAAACATCGTTCTTGTTTTCTTTTTTAATGACATTTCTATAAATCCACTTCATTTGGGTTTTGTACTAAATAGTTCAGAGACATATGGAAGAACTGACCAGAATTAAGCCAGTGGCTAAATCTCTGCTATGCTTTGCTGAGTTCTCAGCCAATGACATAACCATTATCTGACTCTAAGTGGAGGAGAAAGATGAAATCTACATACACATGGAGAAATGTGATTTTGCTAGATGAGCACAAGTTTCGAAAAGCTGCAGATAAAATAGGAAGAAATGTTCGGATGATGAGGAAAGATGAGGGAAGGAAACTTGAGAATATACGGAACACAAAAGTAGGCTAAGACTTTTAAAATTATATGAAAGCAAGCAATAATACCAGGGGATCTGAAAAATGGGAGAAAGCATTTTTCTTTTTACTCAGGGGTGGGTATGGTTAAAGGTAAGCTCTGTGCCCTCTGCCACTGTTATGAGATCATAAATTTGGAAGTTAATATGCTTCGCCATAACTTGTGGTTAACACTGCATTCATAGTATACAAAATAATAAAGCCATTCTTAACATTCATTGTTCCAGGAGAAATAGTGTACCCTAAGACAGAAAGAAGGTCTTCAATTCTATGCACGGTTTCCTTGTTTTTCTTGTACTTGTCAAACTACTTATTTTCTCTCTGTGATTCTCTTACCTCATTCACCCTTTGTATGGTGATGGTCCTCAAGCCTTCATCTCTGCAGTTACCATCTTCCTTTTTTCTATACTCTCCAGTGTAACCACCCCACCACATCCTGTTGCATATGCTGGAGGTCCCCACAGTCTTATTCCCAGGCTCTCCCGACCTGAGTTTCAAACATTTATTTCTCAGTGGCCACTTGCTATTCCCAGTTGAATATCCCACAGGAACCACATGCTCAGCATGCCATTTATCTACCCTCCAAACCGCTTCCTACTTTTCCTATCTTCAATAATGATACTATGTCACCCAACCCAAAAATATCTGGAAGCTATCTAGAATTCTTCCTGCCTTACTTTTCTTATCCTACTCCCCAAATCAGAAGCAATATGAAACAGTGGTCAAGGGCTGAGTTCAAAGTCTGACCATGCCACTTACTAGATATATTTACTTGGATAGGTCACTTAGCCTCCCTGTGTCTGTGTCTTATCAGGTTGTTTAGATGATTAACTGAATAATATATGTTCAGTGCTTAGAGCATTGCCTGGCATTTACTAAGTGTTCAATAATTTATTATTGTTCACCTCCATGCCTTCATGCATGTTGTCTCCTCTGTTTAAAATGCCCTTTCTAGGATTTTACTATAATTTAGATGCCAGGCTGATCATATAGAGCAGAAGCATCTGGGATTCTGTCTTTGCTGATAGATGGGCTTCTGGTTGTAACAAGTGTCCTAAGAGTTATAAGCAATAAATCTCCTCTAATTTAAGGGACAGGTTATTTGGCCTGTAGATTTTACTTTTGGCAAATTAGTGAAGAGGAAAGTGAATGTAACCAGTCTGGCGTGGAAGGAATGGGTCATATACCAAATCCAATACCTAATCTCTCAGTAGAGGATTCTCTAGCCCTTACATACTTCATCTATGAGGTCATCTAAATCAAAGAAGATACTTTGAGGAACAGAAAAATATGTCTTACCTAACTTCAGATATTCAACACCCAAGAGTGTTCCTTGCTTATAGCAGCAAGACCTTAATAATTATAAAAGAAAAGAAAACAGAAAAAAAGTAAAGGAGGAGAAGGAAGGCAGAAAAATGAGGGAAAAGACATGAAACATAATGCCACAACATACAGGTGTGAAAAGATTTTTCTGATTATAGTTAGCTACTAGTAACATAGAAATGAGGTTTCAGAATAAAAGTCTGGAGTTGTGGCTGCTATTAAGAAACAGAAAATTCAAAGCAAGTATGCCACTTTTTTCTCACATTTTAAAGACATAAATTAGGGGGTGCCTGGGTGGCTCAGTCGGTTAAGTGTCCGACTTCAGATCAGGTCATGATCTCACAGTTTGTGAGTTCGAGCCCCACGTCGGGCATTGTACTAACAGCTCGGAGCCTGGAGCCTGCTTCAAATTCTGTGTCTCCTCCTCTCTCTGCCCCTCGCGTGCTCATGCTGTGTCTGTCTCTGTCTCTCAATAATAAATAAACATTAAAGACAATTTAAAAAATAAGTAAAATAAAGACATAAAATAGGAGGAAATATCTACTTCCAAAGATAGCCACTACAACTTAGAAGTATCAAAAGGGTAATTCAAATAAATAAACCCATTTTTAAAATAAGAGAATAGATTTGCAGTTTAAATGTATTTTTTAAAAGTTTTTATTTATTTATTTTGAGCACGAGAGAAAAAGAGAGACAGAGAAAGAGAGAGTGAGAGAAAGCAGGGGAGGGGAAGAGAGAGAAGGACATAGAGAATGCGAAGCAGGTTCTATGCTACTAGTGTGGAGCCTGACATGGGGCTCAAACTCATGAACCATGTGACCATGACCTGAGCCAAAATCAAGAGTTGGACATTTAACCAACTGAGCCACCTGTGTGCCCCTAAAATGTAATTTTAAAAGTAATAGAAGAAAAGGAATAGTGATTAACTATTCAAGACTGTATCCTTAATCTTCTTCTAAGTACTACTGGCTTCCCAAGGGGAAGGAAATGTAAGCCAATGAGATTGAACTCACAATATGTATTAAAATGTCAGCTAAATCAATTCTAGAACACCTAGAAGAACAAGTACCCATTTTTTCTACTATTTAGTATGAAATATAACTCAAATAGTGACTAATATTTACAAATAGGGTAGAAATTATGGACACAGGTGAGTAGAAAGTCAAACATATATATTCTTCTGGAGTTCAGGCTTTTCAGCTCTAGGATAGAGAGCAGAGACATCATGACATAGTGGTTATTAGCTGAAAGTTCTCTCTCCTATAATTGTGGTAACACCCTCACCACCGTGTTTCTTTTGTAAAGGTCCTGAAAGTAGCTAGCTGATTCTGTCACAGTTAGAAAAGTTGTCCTTTGGCATCTGATGTGGCTGATCTTCACTATTCATTTTCTCTTAGATTTCACTGTTTTTGCCTACTTATATTCTTGAAGATGATAGCTGAGCCTCTCACTGACTTTGCAGTTTGCAATAAATATTTATTATTACTTCTTTTTTTTATTGCCATCAATATCCTTAAGGACTTGGATAGTGATATTGACTTCATTTTTATTACCATAGAATAATTTTAGCTACATCTCTGCTTCAATAGTTACCATCCCTGAGGGTAGAGAAGAATCTTCCTTCCAACATGCTTTACGTACAATTTTATTTATCCTTGAAACACAGTGACATTCTTGTCTTTTTCTGTAATATTCTAATGATACAAAAAATTTAGTTTATACATTCTACAAATTTGTTACTTCTCTTCTATAATTTATAAAGGAAGCTGGGTTGCACCCAAGCTAAGAGTAGTGTTATTTTTTGGTCAGACAAAATGGTGTTATACAATTTATAGAATTTATAAACATCTCCAGAGCCAATTTCTTTTTTAACATTAATTACTTAATTTTGAGAGAGAGAGAGAGAGAGAGAGAGAGAGAATGAGTGGGGGAGGGGCAGAGAGAGAGGGACAAAGAGAGAATCCTAAGCAGGTTCTGCGTTTTCATCGCAAAGCCTGATGCGGGTACAGGGCTCTGTCTCACGAACTGTGAGGTCATGACCCGAGGTGAAATCTGGAGTTGAACGCTTAACCGTGTAAGCCATGCTGGCACCCCTAGAGCCAGTTTGTACATGGGAGCTTCATATACACACATATGTATATATGTGTATACACAGGTACACACAAATGTACGTATGTGTATACACATACACACATATATATGCATATACATATATGCATAAATAATTAAAAGTAATTTTTAAAATGAATAATTAAAAGTAATGGCAGTAATTGCTCTGCCTTAGGCTGCATGGTGGGTTGGAGGAAAAGCCTGAGCAGGGATGAGTGTTATTGCTATGGGCAGAGTTCAGCAAAAGAGTCTAGCCAATAAGGAGTAATTGAAGAGCTGCATACATGTGTTAAGCAATCATCATTGCTATGGCTAAGGAACCAAAACATTAGGAATAGAGGTGGATATTATGAAGGAAGTGGGAAGTTGTTGAAGGCCCAGCACATGAGACAGAGCAAAACCCTGGCCAGAGATTGCTTCAAAGAGAGGACAGAAATCTATGAACCCTCTTTAAAAGGCCTGGGTTTCATTGTTTCACATAAGAGCTTGCTCAGATGAAAGGATCTCTTTGTTACCTTTGGTCTGTTTCTTTATGAGAGATGCTAAATCTTCTTTCCCTTGAGTTTGAAAAGAAGGGGGACATAGTAGAGATAATCATGTTTTCTCAATGCTTGGTAGAGATGATCACTCTGAGGTGTGTACACTATTATTTCCTTAGACCATATTAATTACTAGGTCTCACATTTTCCTAGATTAAGTTGAAATCTGGAATAGTGAGTCATCTGGGATTCTGGATTTTCCTAATAATTTTTCAAGCTTGTTTAAAGAGCAATAGATTTAGCTCCCCAAAATTTTGCCTCATTATTTTCTTACTCAATTTTATTGAAACTTATATGCTAAATCCCAAGGTCAGGATTTGACAAAGAAATAAAATTAATCCCATTTTTTTCTTGGCTTCTTGATAGTTCAGAGAATCTAAACATATGCATCTATAATGGCCTTCATTTTAACTTTTCACTTATTTATAAAAGACTTTTCACTTGTTCAGAATTACCTATTTCTATTCAATAATTAGATCTGTTTCTTTTTCCCAGTATGTTTTCAAGTACATTTTGCAAGTGGAGAGATAAACAGAGTCTGATAAACAGAATGTTTCTTAGGTAGAGGGAGGGTTCTTTAAAAATTCTAAATTAAAACAGAACAAGACACAAGCATATGAACAACTAAGCTAAGGTATATTTAACCATCTAAAACACTGAATAAATTCATTATACACAGTCACAAGAGGAGAGATAAACTGGCTCTCTTAGGGATGTAAAGAGGCCTTAAAGGGAAGGAATTTTTTTAAGCTGAATGGGAAAAGATAGATAAGAACTTGCTACACAAAGAAGAGATGAAAAGACAATCTAGGTAGAAGTTACACCATCTGCAAAAATAAGATTTAAGGGAAAAGTACAGTATATTTGGGAAACTGAGCTTTGAAAGAGCATTGAGTTTATTGGTATAGCAGTGAAAAGTGAAGTTGGAGTAAAACACTATCTACACAGTCTCATGGGTCATACCATAGATGTTGGAATTACCACCAATTAATAAAGAGGGAGCCACAGGAATCTGGAATCTGTTAGGAAGGGGGCACCTGGGTGGCTCAGTTGGTGGGTGTCTGACTCTTGATGTTGGCTTGGATCATGGTCTCATGGTGGGGAGATTGACCCCCCGCATGGGTTTCTGCACTGACAGCGCAGAGCCTGCTTGGGATTCTCTCTGTCCCTCCCCCACTTGTGCTCTCTCTCTAAGAAAACATTAAATAAAATATATATATATATATATATATATATATATATATATATATATATATATATATATAATCTGTTAGGAAGGACAATGATGCACAGGTATCCTTTGCTTTCCAAAAGTTTCTGTTACACCACTTTGCTTTTATGGAAGAACTACATTATTACCTGTTTTTGCTAACTGAAAGAAATATGAAGATTTTTACTTGTATGAGAAAGTGGCATCCCCTATGCTTATTGCAGCATTGTCTACAAGAGCCAAGATCTGTAAGCAACCTAGGTGTCCATCCATAGGTGAATGGATAGGATGATGTGGTATATATTCACAATAGAAAATTACTTAGTCATTAAAGAAAAAATACTTCTTGCCATTTGCAACAATATGGATGGACTTAGAGGGTATTATAGTAGGTGAAATAAAGCAGAAAAAGACAAATGCTGTATGATTTCACTCATATGTGGAATCTAAAAAAAAAAAACAAAGTCATTCAGTGAATAAACAAAAAAAAAAAAAAAAACAGATTCATAAATACAGAGAACACACTGGTGGTTCCCAAAGGGAGATTTGAGGAGATAGGCAAAGTAGGTGAGAGTGATTAAAAGGTACAAACTTCCATTATAAAATAAATTGGTCACTCGGATGAAAAGTGATGTATATGGAATATAGTCAGTAATATTGTAAAAACTTTGTATGGTGACCAATGGCAACTACACCTATCTTAGTAAGAAGTTCATAATGTATGTAATTGTCAAAGAGTTATTTGTACACCTGAAACTAATGCATTGTATGTCAACTGTATTCAATCAAAAAAAAAAAAGAAGTCAAGTGGTATAACGTAGTTTTCAGAAAGCAAAGCATACTTTTGCTTCATGCCATTTTGACTTACAAAATGTTTCATAACAATGCTGTACTCTTGGATAGTGAGGTGGATTTGTGATTAGATCTGTATTACAGAAATAAGACACTATAGTCTCCAAAACAGGAAATACACCAGCTTTTACATTCCTGCGGTTCATGGAATCATCTCTATAGTTGTCACAATTGACAGTAATCATTAACAACAGCTGGCTGTGAACTTGGGGGATCTTGCTGGACATGCAAGAAATCTTAGAGCTTTTTTCCTTTAAATTAAATTAACATGTTAAGGCTTCAGTTTTGTGATTTCAAATAATTTCATTTGTTTAACATAATTCATGTTGGTGTTTGTTTGAAAGTTAATCAATGGAGAAAGAAAATAGGCTGATATTGAAAGCACTAAGAATACCATCAGATTCAAAAAAAGCAATTTCATCATTGAATGCTTTCTGAACTTTGGCAATTAGTTAAATATTTCTGGAATAAATTAACAACCTTTATTGAGAACATATTATATACCTGATTTCTGCTAGAAAATATATGTAGATAACTGCAATAGAGTGTTATTCAAAGAGAAAATAGGAAAGAATGACCCCCATCCTGCCACAGACCGGAAGGAGAACCCTCTATATGTTTGGCCATTAAATCTTGAATATAGATCCCCAAACAGTTGCAGAGTGAGGTGATTATTTGCTGCAGGGTAATTCTATCTTGGGACTTCTATACCTAAGATGCTAGTCATGGAATATACACTTCCCAAGAACAGAAGTGTCCTTTTCCTCAGCTTTAAACAGACAATAACTAGACTTAAAAGTGTAAAACAAGCAACTTTCCAAAGATGGGTAGGTATAATTTAGTATCATAAAAAGACTCAGTATGTGGTGCACCTTTAAAGTGTCTAACACTGTGGGCGAATACAATACCTGATTGAAGAATGACTTGGTGGAGTCTGTATAAAAATGACTATGAATATAAATATGGGCTTTGAAATGAGGTTACTATCTCAGTAAATCTCTCAGAGTATTTGTGCTTTTTATTTCAGGATTTTTCTCTGATCAAGAGCATTCTCTCTCCTATCAACTTCCTTTCTAAATCTTTTAAGCTATATAATTAGTAATTGTTCATAATTTTAATTAAAAAACTTCATTTTCTTGTTATCAGTTAAAATAATGATCCTTAAAAAGGTAGGTGTGCTAATTATAGAGCTTTTAAAGGTAACATAATGCTATAAATGCTAGATCTCAAAGCCTTTAGATTTGTTTCTAAAAATCTTTCAACCACCCCCTTTTCCATCAATGCATACATATTCACACACATGCTCTGAGATCCACAGGAAGTATATTTTGTATTTCATAATAGACTTTAAAATAGATGCAAATTACAACTAAGTCAAATCTTAGAATCAATCAAGTGGAAATGTTCCCCCAATTCTTCACCTGGGTTCTATTATACAGTTAAAAAACCATAGGTATTAATATAAATGTAGAATGCCCTTGGATAAACACAGGAAGGCAATAAATACCATTTGATTATAACAACTGATTAAAATTTATATATAATTTGATTCTACGAAGTAATGTGCATTTTTCAAATCTTCTTCCATAGCCACTAATAAAACAGTCATGTTTTTTTTTCTCTGACCTCCCAGGGAAAAATTCAAGTCAGTAAAAATTCTCTTGCTTTTCTCTTGCCCAAATAAAATATTACAAGGCTCAAGACACCCTCATCCGTAATATTTTAATTTTCTAAACTGGTAAAACAGTACTGGTTATTTTGGTAACATCTTTTAAGTATTTTCTAATTCTTTGCATATGAAATACTCCCCTAGAAACAGCTAAACATAATCTGGTAAGATATTTTATATTATCATGATCTGGTAAATTTATATTGAAATATTTTATATTATATTTTATATTATTGGGAAAATATTTTATATTACCATAATCTGGTAAATTTATATTACCATAATCTGGTAAAATATTTTAATTTTCTAAACTGGGAAAATCGTACTGGTTATTTTGGTAACTTATACTTATCTTTTAAGTATTTTCTAATTCTTTGCATTTGAAATACTCCCCTAGAAACAGCTAAACATAATCTGGTAAAACATCTCTAATTCCTCAGGAATAAGGTTTATTCTTGAGCAAAGTAAAGTCTTGGTTTAGTGTCTCACTAGAAAAAGAAATAGTATTTTCATTTAGCATGTTCAATATTTTAGAGTCTGACTTGGATTTATTTCTCTTGTTATGTATAAACATTCACATTCTTGATAGATAATCTCAAAGAATTTATAAATTCTATGACCTATGTTTTATAAGCTGCTTTGTAAGTCCCTTTTCAAAAGTAAATCCCTCCTAGGGGTGCCTGGGTGGCTCAGTCGGTTGGGCAGCCACTACGGCTCAGGTCATGATCTCATGGTCTGTGAGTTCTAGCCCCGCATCGGGGCTCTGTGCTGACAGCTCAGAGCCTGGAGCCTGTTTCCGATTCTGTGCCTCCCTCTCTCTCTGCCCCTTCCTTGCTTGGTCTCTGTCTCTCTCTCTCTCTCTCTCTCTCAAAAATAATAACCGTTAAAAATTTTTTTTTAATTCAAAAGTAAACCCTTCCTAAGTTTGTAATAACTGACTTTGCTTCTCTCAGGTTTTGCTTTTCTTACCAGTTTTGGTTCATGTTTAAAATCATGTTGTACACCTTAATGAGACTTTCTGTGATATGAATACCACAAGCTCAGAATATCCCTAATTAGTGAGATACAGTAGAGTAAGTACTATATTTCTAGAAAATTCTCTGTCATTGGGGGTGACTTTGTGTCCACACAAAGCTAGAAATATAAAAGGTCACAAATAGGATGAGCTACCAACTACACTTACATATTAAATTATAAAAAAAATAGTTTTAATTCAAAAAAAAACTAAAGATTACCTATTATACTGAATTATCATATATTTTTTTAAAGTTCCAATGTTTTTTTTTAAACCACAAGTTTAGCACTTTTGTACATTTCAATAAACATTAAATTAAATGTTTACTATATTCCAGAGACTATACAATTATTAGGCACTGTCATAGACCCTATATAGTTTAGAAGACAAGGCAAATGTGAAGACATAGGGTTCATATTCTGTGAACAATGACATAACATACATGTGTAGAATGGGACTTCAAGGAGGAAGCAATCCATGTAGTTGCCTACGGAGGGTTTGGACAAGATTTCTAGGAAGAGAGGTAGTTAAGTTGAATTTCAAAGAGAGATGGGGGCGTCTGGGTGGCTCAGTCAGTGGGGCCTCTGACTCTTGATTTTGTTTCAGGTCATGATCTCATAATTCGTAAGTTCAAATCCTATGTCAAGCTTCACTGTCAGCACAGAGTCTACTTGGGGATTCTCTCTCTACCTCTTTTTCTGCCTCTCCCCCGCTCATGTGCTTGTCCCCCCCCCCCAAAATAAATAAATAAACTTAAAAAAAAACAATAAAGATGACTTTTTCTGGGCACATCAGGAGGAAGGAAGCATTTGAAGCAGAGGAAACAGCCTGTTTGGAAGCCATGGAGGCAAGGAACAGTGCATTCAAGAGGACTGCACAGTGTTCAGGATTAAGTCATGGAGAACCTCCTGTACTGGCCTGAGCACTTTGGACATTATCCAGAAGGCAATAAAGAGTTCCTCTTAGAACAGCAATAATAATAGAATATTATTCTATTTTGTCAGTCTGAAGACTGCCTGTTTTTTTTTCATCTTTTCATGTTTATTGGCTATTTGCATTAGTCTTCTGTAAACCATCCATTGACATGTTTTATCCATTTTCTTATTTTTTTACTCTTTATTTTTTATTTAAATTTTAGTTAACATACAGTACAATATTGGTTTCAGGAGTAGAAATCAGTGATTCATCACTTTAGTACAACACCCAATGTGTCTGTTTACTCTTACCAGTTTAGTATCTAATGTTATTATAACCTGATTTGATGTAGTGTTAAATTCCATAGTACCTGAGAAGTTAACATTTAATTAGCAGTAACACTTCTATCTATCCTACGCGGGCCTAAATATTTTATAAGTAGACAGAGAAAAAAGTTTAAAAAAGGAATGGAGAGTGAAAAAGTGCAATATGCTAGTAATTTTTTCCAACCCATATCAGTATCACCCAGGACATTTATTATTCTTATAGATTCCATGGCCCAGCATCCCCTAGACCTACCAAATCAGAATCACCACAGGAGGGCCTGGAACCTCTGTGCTCAAGATGACTTAAATGCCTGGAGAAGCAGGGGAAATACCACTTTCAGAGAGTATATTCCTTCAAAGGAAGACTAGAAAATGTGGCTGTCTCGTCTGCAAATTGAGGTCATATTAATAAAAGATAATCAAATCATGAAATCTCAATACTTATGGTTTATTGATGATTTATGTTCTTATCTCTTCAAAAGATTTTAAAATCCTTTTTTTTTAAATGTTTGTTTATTTTTGAGAGAGCAAGAGACAGAGCATAAGCAGGGGAGGGGCAGAGAGACAGGGGGACAGAGACCGAAGCAGGTTCCTGGCTCCAAAGTGACAGAGCTGACATCACAGAACCGGACACGGGGCTCAAACCCACGGACCGCAGATTGTGACCTGAGCTGAAATCGGATGCTTAACCGACTGAGCCACCCAGGTGCCCCAAAAGACTTTAAATTCTTAAGAGAACAGGATTTATCACTAATAGAGTAAGCGCCTAACATAAAGATTTGATAAACATTTGTTAATGTATGAATGAACTACAATTCAATCATTCACACTTTAAAAAAAAATGGCTCCTCCTTGTGTGCATTACAAGATGTCCAATTATGAAACACAAAGACAATCTAGTGAGTTAACACTGAAGAGTGCCAATTAATTAGGCTTTTACCTTAGTATGAACAGTTTACTTTAAATTTTTAGTAAAGTGAAAAAAATACATTTTTTCATATCAACTATGTGTTTGTCAAATAATATAAAATGTAATGTGTTTGTGTGAAATAATTTGATCTGTCTTTTGTGCCTTGGAGTAATTACAAATGATTTTGCATTTCATATATTGCACTCCATAGAAAGAACACAGGATCAATCACACTGAAACTAAAATTAAAGGCACTAGGACTAGGATTTGCTTACTAAACATTATTCTTCATTAGGAGAAGCTTCTGACTCATGAATTTTCTCATACTTGCAGAAAAATATTGTTAGAGAGGACAGGCAAAAGAGTGAAAACAATTGGGTAAATATTTTAAAATTTATCTTTGTATGGAAAAGAAACTTTTTTTTCAATAATTGACATTTAAAGGACAAAAGGTAGCAAGGGCCATATTTTCCATTAACTTGACAATGCCAAAGAGACAGACAACTTTCCGATACATTGGAGCAGAACATCATGGCAATGAAGTAATTTTAGATTCTTCAATACCATCAGAATAATAGGTTGAAAATATAGGAGACATTTATAAAATATTAAATACAAACAAATTTTGCTGTTTTCAAAACATACTTTGTTTTAAGAATCATTTTGAAATTATAGCTGAAGGAGTTGGAGAGAAAATGCCATGAAGAAATCTTTCTACATCATCTCCACCTCTGTAGAGCTTTATATGAGAAGGTTACTATTTGTTACTGCTGTAATAATTTCAGAGGACACTACTCATGAGAGAGAAGGCAAAGGGTCCTCGGTGTGAATCTCTTGGCGATTTAATCACAGTCGTTAAAGGAAGCAGGATCATGAACACTGCTAGCCACCAGCTGCAAATACAATAACTGTGAAATTTATTTTTGCAAATATACTGGCAAATTTATAACTGTGAATGAATACTAAGGAGAGCCTATTCAGTTGGTACATTTACTGAATTAGGCTTTGAGTTCCACAGAGTGCAGTTGCTGCTAGAGTTCTATTTCAACCTTCTCTTGAAAAGATGCACAGAAATAAAATGATATTTTAAGTGCCCTAGGGAATCTTTACATATAGGGAGAGCATGGTCTAAGCCCCTATGAAAAATAAAAATTTACTCAACTGAGAGATGAACAGGATTTCTCTGTAGATTTTTTTATAAATTCTTATTAATCTATAATTCTCTCAAAATAAAGAGTTTTAAACTAAACTAAATAAACAAAACTAAAAAGAGAGTTTTAAACTCTCAAATTTACCATTAAGTTGGATTAAGTACCATTAAGTTGGATTTTTATAATTTCTTTTAAAAGAATGTGCTTGCTTCATCTCACATGGATTGGGATACAGTATGGTGACCAGTTTTTCATTCATTCCACAATTATTTATTGTGTGGGTACTGTGTGGTAGGCTCAGTGCTAGGGCTGGGGATATGCAAAGTCCCTGCTTGCCAAGAACTTACATTATCATGGACGATGATAAAACACAAAAACAAAAACAAAGACAAAACCATAAGGAACTGCTAGGTGTTAATGCTATGAGGAAGAATGAGGACCAATAAAGCAGGGTAAGGGAATAGATAGATACTGACATAATAAGGAGTGGGGTTGCTATTTCACATAGGGTCATCAGGGGAGAGTCTTTCTGAGAAGATGGCATGTCAGCAGAGAACTAGAGGAAATAAAGGAGAAAATTATGTGGAAATCTGGGGGAAGAAACTGACTACGTATCTCAATACACTATGTTGCATTAGGGACCCCCATTATTGTAACATATATTGTTGATTAATGTAAGAGAGATGGATTATGTATAATCTTTGATACCCAGTTCACACATGAGCATATGGTTTAGAACCGCAGCTATGAAGTACAGCAGATGTTCAAATCCCCACAATTTACTATCTATAAGACATGGATTTGGTATTTAATTTCCTTTAGTTCCTCATTGTAAAACAGAGACAATAACCCCACAATATAGGGGTGCCTGACCAGCTCAGTTGGTAGGGCATGCTACTCTTGATCTTGGGGTTGTGAGTTCGAGCCCCACTTTGGGTATAGAGATTACTGGAAAAAAATTTAAATTCTTAAAGAAAAAAACCCTCATCTTGGGGCACCTGGGTGGTTCAGTCAACCAACTGATCATCTGATTCTTAATTTTGGCTCAGGTTGTGATCTCAGGGTTGTGGGATCGAGTCCTGCAGGTCAGGTTCAGCATTGAGCACGGAGCTTGCTTAAGATTCTCTCTCTCTCTTCCTCTGCTCCTCTCCCCTACTTGTGTACTCTCTCTCTCTCAAAACAAAACAAAAAGAGAGAAAGAAAGAAAGAAAGAAAGAAAGAAAGAAAGAAAGAAAGAAAGAAAGAAAGAAAAAAGAAAGAAAGGAAGAAAGAAAAATATGTATAATGCTTAACACAAAATAGGGTGCCCAATGTAGTTGCAATTATTAATTAAGAATAACAAACAGAAGTGCCTGGTGGCTCAGTAGGTTGAGCATCCAATTTCAGCTCAGGTCATGATCTTGCAGTTCATGAGTTCGAGCCCTACATCGGGCTCTGTGCTGACATGTCAGAGCTGGGAACCTGCCTCGGATTCTGTATCTCTCTCTGCCCTTCCCCTGCTCACATTCTCTCTTTCTCTCTCTCTCTCAAAAATAAATAAACATTAAAAAAATAATAACAAATGTAAATTAGAACTCTACTCATATTGACTCCCATAGTTTTGGATAGCATTCACTCACTCATTCAACATTTATTAATCCCTGACTGTGGGTTATACACCATGACAAGAATACCAAAATTTAAGGAAATCAATGCATTTACTTATTAGCATTGGAGATAAACATGAAAAATCATTTATAATGTAATGCAATAATTGTCATAATAAAGAAGACGAAGTGAATGTACACTATTTGAGGACCTGATTGGAGGTTACACCAAGGGAATGCGTAACATTGACCCTTGCAGGATGACTAGGAGTCCAGCAGGTAAACGATGTGAAGAAAGCAGGGCAGCAGACAGAACAGAGAATGCAGTCAAGTCACAAAGTGACAAGCCAGGAAGAAAAAAAAAAGACACCTTTAGAGAACTTTGACTACATCACAAGATACCTGTAAAGAAAAGAGGTGAAGTTGTAATTGAAGGCTGAAAGTAAATAATGTAAGCTCTTACACGCCTTCAGGCTTATATGCCACACCAAAGAATGTAGACTTTGTTCTGTGACATTCTGAAGGCGGTGCATGATTGTGTTTCCATTTCAAAAACCTCATTTGGCAGCAGTGTGGGGAATGGTGTGGAGGAGTTGCTAATATTGGGATCAGAAGACTTTAATTACACAGTGTTTCAGAACATCCTGGCTCAGGGTCTGGTGAGAAAGAGGCTAAGGAAGACACTGAGAGAAAGAAATGTAACAAATTTCCAATTCAGCCATTTATTCTAAAGAAAGTAGTGATCATTGACACACTACCATTCCAGGTTCTGGAACAGTGTGTCACATAGCAGATTTTTACTAATTATTAGTTAAATATAATAACTATTTAAAGTGACTGATTAGATATAGAAAAGAGGAAGAAGGTAGGACCTCTCAAATATCTGGGTTAAATGAAACTGAAAGATGGAGAAGACTAAAAGTAAGAAGATTTGGGGAGGAAAATACTGAATTCAGTTCTGTAGATAAGTAGACAGACATGTGGGCCTGGTTTGCAGGAGTTTCAAGTCTAGAGAAAAAGAGACAGTAAGACTGTCACACTATTGGAAGTTTTAAAAGGTGAGGGTTGGGAGGCACTGGACTGGCTCAGTCGGTAGAGGATGTGACTCTTGATCTCAGAGTGGTAAGTTTGAGCCCCATGTTGGGTGTAGGGATTACTTGAAAATAAAGTCTTTAAAAAAAAAAGGTATGAGTTGAGTATGTTCTCACCAGGAGAGCATGCACAGTGGGAACCAAGCGAACTAGGTGGGATTGTGAAGAAAATTAAAAGCTGCAAGGTCTAGGCGGAGTGAGGAAAAAATGATCTCTGTAATCTCTAGGATATCTCTTTTTCTAATGTGTTTCTCAGGGTTTCAGCCTTGGCCATATTTTCTTCTCATGTGGTACACTCTGTCTTATCCACAGCTTCCCTATTTCAATACCATTTCTATGATGGTAAGTGCTGTAGTTCTATCACCAACAGTATAAATCCAAGCACTTAGCCTTGACCTGAAGAAATTGTTCTTTAAATGGTAATCAATATATTTAATAGCATATTCAAGTAAATGAACCAGAGAAAGGCATTTAAAACAATGAAGTGTACATTTAACATACCTAACACAATGTTGTGCTCATAGTAGGCACTCAGTAAACATCTGATGATCAAACACCAACCCAGCTCTAGCCTTTATCATTTTGGCCTTAAATGAAACAGAGAACTGGAGACCAACATTTATCCCAAATGTTACACATGATATGTAGCTATCAACTTTTTTTTTTTGAAAAGTGTATTTAACTATTGGAAACAAAGTTAAAGTATTTCCAATTGAAGATGTATGTACTTGACTGTGTAAAAGATATTAATAATTAATATACTGGATTTTTTTCTTCAAACTCATAAAATCTTATTTAAGCCCCACACAATTGCAAATAATTTTAAACATTAGTTATATATTTCCAGAAAACCTCATTATGGAGTGAGTTATCTGAGTGTTTGTGTTATTTTGCCTTTACCAGAAGCAATCTGTGTTCCATGTGTCTCACAAAATCCATTTTCAAATAATAATGAAACAAAGAATTAAAACATGAAGAGATGTCCCAAGGGCAGAACATTTTTTTAAATGTATATCATATTCTGATGCAATAGTTGTCTTTCTTTAAAAAAATTTTGTTTTATATATTGCCTAAGTTAGGTATGTTAAATAATTTTACTTTGGAAATGAGTTGCCAATATCACATACCAGAATAGTCACATGTAAATCTACCCAAATCATTATTTCTCCATCTTAACTGTCTACCTGTAAGGTCATGTCAGTGATGAGAATGATTCTTCTCATTCATGATTTTGTCAGACAAAATGTAATAATAATGTATTCAATCTAAAAAGCAATATCAAGTCTTTAAAGATGGAGAACAGTAAGCAACTATATATGATTTCACTGGTACAGAACAATAAGTCATACCAGGAAAGATTTTCTTATTAGTAGCTCATGTTTTAAAAGGAATGGATTATACATGACTTAATAGAGATCAAATTATTATAATATGATGTGCATGTATGCAATGCTTTGTCATAAATACTGCACGATGTGTTTATTTACCATGGGGGAAGGAAAGTGTCAAATAATTAATAGTATAATGGCATTCCAACAAAGTTAAGAAAGTGTTAAATAGGTTTGAAGCTAGTAATTCAGGAATAAATAATCATATTGATTGGAAAGAGTCCATTTGAATTAGTTAAAAAATGGACTTATAAGACATTTTAATTTACATGTGGTTTTATAACATGATAATTCAAACTATGGGACTGCTACCAAAATTACTAAATAGAGGTTTTACTGAGCTTAGGCTAAGGAAAGATGTGACTCATTTATAACAGACATTAATTATATGCAAATGCGTGCTTTAAAAATTCTAAAACGTAATATGCATCTTAATGAATAAGTTAAATATTTCTTCTTAAAATTTTACTCATGCCATTCATCTACCTCCAATTCTTTCATGGCTAGTGCAAAAGTAAATGTTGGCTCCATGATTATGTATGCAACTTAAGATTTTATTTCCTAGGTAACAGGCATCATGTTTAAAGTCATTGTTCATGGTTCAGGCACCTTTATAAGAAGTTCTGTTGCTTACAACACTGGATGAGTCCATGGCCTTGAACTTTCGGTCAAACTCAGAATTCAGCTTGAAACTTTTCATTAAGCCTTCAGAGAAAATCATAAAAATGAGTCCCTATGAACCTATGGATTTCTACATCATTAATTTGATAATAGGGAGACTCCATGATAACAGGGAGTTTTGATAACTATAGTGTAGCATGGACTCTGAAATAAAAATTGGATATGAATCCATATAAAGACTGTGTGACTTTGGGCAAAATATTTAATCTGTCTGCGTGCTAGCTGAAAATGAGGAAAATAATAACAGAGGATAGCTGTAAGGATTAAATGAGTTAACATATATCAATTACTTAAAATAGTTTCTTGAATGTGGAGAGTGCTCAATAAATGTTTGTAATAATTATTAGCAACATTTATTATCCTTAGCTTCAATGTACATTCTGTAAAAGCTTCCTTAATGATCTACAGTTGGATACTCATCTTTATAGCATTAAATTGGCAATTATCTTTTCTTCACTTGCACTGATGTGGTAAAGACATATTTGTTGTCTTAAGAGCAAAACTGAATTAGCTGAAATTTTAGTTTAGGGAAATATTCCCATTCATTACAATTCTCAACATCACCAGGGTGAAGAATAATTTAAAGAATACAAAAAACTTGAAAATCTTGTCTCTTAGAGAAGGACATCTCCCACTTTTTCAGTGTGTTTAGTGTTTAATTTAGAGATGAAATGTGCAGATACAATAATCCAGGATAGAGATACAGCCAAAGAGAAACTTTAAGAAGAGTCCTTACAATATTTTTCTATGGCTCATAAATGTATCCTTGCCCTAAGTAGACAATCATGTTTAGCATGGTTTCAGAATTTCTGACCTATTGAAGAATATAGGCTTCTCTGTATTCTGTTATGTACTGTACCTGGTTTAGTTCAACAAACTACTCTCTACCCCTAGTGCCCTCCTCCAACTTTAAAAACTTTCCCTGGTCTAGGAATTGGACTGTATTTTTTTTACTCAGAATTTCTTTTTTGGTCCATCATAAAAATTTACTTTTATAGATTTTTCCCCCTATAATCTTTTCCCTAAATGAAAACTTTTTCTTGATGTTTTCTAAGATCAGTTACTGCCAGTAGCAACGTCACTCATTTTCCACTTCATTTGAACCTACAAGGAAAATGTACACATACAGGGGATAATGAAGGGCAAAGTGTGAAGAAATTCCTCACACAATGTTGTAGACAGAAAGGACAAAGGTAAATTTAAAATTTAATTAATTAATTAATCTGCTTTGAAGGTTGACATAACTTTTTTATTTATAGTTTGTTTATTTTTGGGACAGAGAGAGTGAGCTTGCACGCATGTGCACATGTGGGGGAGGGGCAGGAGAAAGGGAGACAGAGAATACCAAGTGGGCTTGGTGCAGGCAACGCAGAGCCTGACATGGGGCTTGAACCCATGAACTGTGAGGTCATGATCTGAACCAAAACCAAGAGTCAAATGCTCAACAAACAGAGTCACCCAAGTGATGAGGGGAAAAAGGCAAGCTGAGGGCAAAGCTTAAACTAAACCTTTCAACTCTCACCCCCTTCACTGTGACCATGGGGTATGTGTGATATTCCTCAGGCACCTCTGGCTGCCCAAGAACAAAGGAAAGTGAAACACGAATGGTTAATTGATAGAGATCACAGTCATGCAGGACATCAGTCTCCATCAGCTTACAGATGTCTTAGTAAATTCCAAGAAAAAGGTAATCCTGTCAATAGCCTAGCCTCCAGAAACCTATAGACTCAGTCCTATAGCCCTAACATCACCCTCCCCTCCATAGTGATGTGGGGAACAAATGCAAGAAGAAAATGGTAAATAAAATTAAATTTCCTTATGCCTGCAGCCCATTGACAAATACTTGAGGTGGAGTATAACATTTCTCCAAGAACTCCCTACTGTCTTAATGTTAATGTTTTGCTAGAGGGGAAAGAACAACCTTAGATTGACAATAGCTAAGCTTCTGAGTCCTCTTTAGCATATAAAAGTCCTTTTGGAAACCTCCATTTTGCCTTTACCTCCTCAACATCATAGATTATATACTATAGATATATACAGTCACTCCTCACAACCCCAGTGCAGTACAGGTCCTATCCCTGCACTTTAATAAAATCATGTTTTGTGCCAAAGACGTCTCAAGAATTCTTTCTTGCTGTCAGCTCTCAACCCCCACAACCACTCCAAAACCACATCACAGGTGCCCCTTAAACTTGTTTTTTAATTGAAGTATAATTGGTATACAATATTATTTTAGTTTCCAGTGTACAGCATAGTGATTTGATATTTATATACATTAGGAAATGATCATCACTATAAGTCTAGTTACCATCTGTTATCATATAAAGTTGTTACGATATTGACTATTCCCTATGGTATATGTTAGAGCTCCATGTGTTATTTATTTTATAACTGGAAGATGGTAGTTCTTAATCCCCTTCCCCTATTTTGTCCATCCCTGTGCTCTCTCTCCCTTCTGGCAACTGCCAGTTTGTTCTCTGTATCTATGAGTCTGTTTCTGTTTTATTTGTTTGTTTTGCTTTTTAGATTCCACATGTAAGTGACATCGTACAGAATTTGTCTACCTATTGTGGCTGGTTTAGTTGAACAAACTACCTTCTCTCACCCCTACTGCTCTCCACCCTTTTTTGGCTTCTTGTTTAAACAAATTAGTAACTTTCATTATGGACTTTTATTTTAAATCCCAGGTCTTTCAGTTTTCCTCTTCTCCTTAGCAAATCTTCTCATCTTCAATATTTTCAAGTCAAAGTATTAGCTTCTATTTACTTATCTCTTTACATTCAGCCTAAAATAAAATGCTATAAAGTGTAGGTAGGATGAGCTGCTTCTGATGTGTCACAAAGTATTACTAAACATTAAAATATAACAATCAAGAGGCAAATCCAAAATACCACGTTGCTTAATTGTTGTATTACATAAGATTTGAAAGTTGTAAGGTGTTTGTCATTCAACTTTTCATTGTGACATGTCCCTGAAAAGCAAGAGGCTTGTTTGGTTCCCAAGCTCCTGATTTCCACCAGGCATAATATGGTATGGACTCAGGGCCAGGCTGATTGACTGTTTCTGACACTCCTGAGGGCATTTAGGTTTTAAAGTTGATTACAATGTGAAATCTTGGGTTCTTGATTCTCAGAATTCCATGTCTCTGTGTCTTCAATTTTTCCTCCCCAACTCATCTCTAGGAAAGTGGAGGGTCATTAGAAAGAGGCTTAAGGGAAAACAAAGAAACAAATTGCTGGCTATGGGCTTCAGTTCATTCTTTTTATGCTAATATTATCTGGTCAGCGTTTATGCTACCTTTCTTCTATTCCTTGCTTCTAAAGATATGATAAAAAATGGCTTCTCTACTTTGTCATGAATAAAACCACTTGGGAGAACTTTTTAAAACACAAGTCTTCTTGTGTTCAACCTCCAAAGATTCTAATTCAGTGGGTTGGGTGGGACCTTAATTTGCATTGCCAAAAAGCTCTTCTGGAGATTCTGATGTAGGTGGTCCTTGTACGTGGTTTCTGAAACTCTGCCTTAGAAAACTCTAATCAGTAACAAGGCTTTCTGATAGCTGGTAATCAGAAACCAGCACAAATAATCATACCCGAATGGCCAATTATTATATGGGATTTGTCACTCTTCATCACATCTTAATATTCTAATACATGTGCATCCAGCCAGAGTCATAATCTTTAACTACGTTGGAAACAACTTCTTCCTTTGACCATGAAGAAATGTGACTTTTTAAAGTTAGACTAAGATAGTCATTAAGGAAAAACAAGGAAGACTCTGTATCAGTCAGCTCATCACAAAGTTAAACCATGAGAATCTATCTGACTCTCCATGGTCTGTGCCTACTGTCCAGGAAAAGCCCAGTCCTATTATTATTTGTTGAATAACAGTTCCCCCTACTGGCATGCTTGCTGAAATTCCCCTTACATTATATTTTTGGAACAAAGCTTAGTTAGAGTCCGGATTCAAAGTGCAATTGTTTTTATTTCAGGGTCATGCCTTGGGATTGTGCTTTTCAAGGTGGGAGGCGCCCTTTGAAAGCCAGATGGTAAAGAGTGTTTTTATTGATATGTGATTTGCCCAATGAAATTAACCTTAAAGGAAAATGAGAGTTTTGGCTTTTGGCCAAAGGTCAAATCTCAAATTTCAGGTCAAATCTGGATTGGACATACTTTTGTTTTCAAGTAATTCAGGGTGTTCCCTTTTAAACACTCCATTTAGATTGGCTACAACTGCAGTGGGGAATGCAGTTGGCATTGGACTGTTCAGGATTGATCATAGTGTTTTCTCCATCCCTCTGACATGACCTTGAGGCATTTTATACAATATAAAACAATATCCGGTATTAAGAATAAGTAAGATTGCTGTTTCCTAGATATTTACCTGCATGGTCTGGAAAGTCAGGCTATGATATCTGATGCAGTTTTAAAGTTTGGGAAATTGGTCCTATTTCTACCAATGTACGGAATTTCTATGCTTTTCTAGAAAGTTTTGTAGATAGCACTATTTTTGAACTTTCCATTCATTTCTCTCCCTATGCCTATATATTAATGCTTCCTATGTACTACTCTCTAATCAGGCAGGTCTTCAAGTGTGGTCTGGGGACCACTGCACAGTCAAAACGATTTTTATACTAAGTTGTGTGCTTTTTTTAAAAAAGAATGTTATGTGCTTTTTAAACTTTTATGAATGTACAATGACATTTTCCAGAAATTCATGAGGTGTGATTTTTCAACAGACTGAAGGCAGAAATAAATATGACCATTCATTAATCCTGCTTCTATTAATCCAGATAATAGAGTTTAAAAAAACATTTTGCTCTGGAAAATATAGTTATTTTAAAAATGGTATACTAATTATGTTCAAATGTAATAGATTACTAGTGTTATTTAAATAAATTAATAAATATTTTTATTTTTTATTAAAAAATTTTAAATGTTTATTTATTTTTGAGAGAGACAGACAGCACAAGAGGAGGATGGGCAGAGAGAGAAGGAGACACAGAATCTGAAGCAGGATCCAGGCTCTCAATTGTCAACACAGAGACCAACAGGGGCTAGAACTCACAAACTGTGAGATCATTACCTGAGCTGAAGTCAATGCTTAACCAGCTAAGCCACCAGGTGCCCCAATAAATATTTTTAGAGATGATCAGTTTTAATTTCTAACACAGCAAATATTGATAAATATAACCCATAGAAAGATTTCTGGGAGCCTAAATAATTAAGAATGGTGAAAAATGTGATATATACGTATGTATATTATTGTGCCAGAAAAAAAAAAAAAAAAAGGAAATCCTGCCATTTGTGCCTATGCCAATAAACCTTGAGAAGATTATGCTAAGTGAAATAAATCAGACAGAGAAAGACAAATACTGAATAATCTCACTGGCGTGTAGAATCTAAAAAACTACAAACTCCTAGAAACAGAGTGGATTGGTGGTTGCCAAGCATAGGAGTGGGGCACTGGGATATGAATGAAGGTGGTAAGAGGGTACAAAGTTTTAAGATGAATTGGTTCTGAGCATCTAACGTACAGCTGGGTGATTATAGTTAACAATAGTGTATTGTATACCTGAAAGTTGCTAAAAGAGTGGTCATAAATGTTCTCACCACAAAATAAACAACAAAAAAAGGTAACTTTGTTAGGTGATCGTGTAACCTTACTGTGGTATATATGCGTATCAAATCATTAGGTTGTACACCCTAAACTTACATAATGTTATATGTCAAGTATATCTCAATAAAGTTGGAAAAAAAGAGTGGAAAGATGACCTGAGGCCAAAATATTTGACCATTGCTCTAGTTAAACTATTGCTGTTCGCTTTATATTCCCAATACATTTGTACTATTCTGTCTAAAAACACTCAGTTGTTTTGACTGAGATATGCTTCTCCTCACACTTTCCATTTTGTGTACACAAATCTTCACCATCCTTTGAAATTCAGTTCAACTTTCATAACTGTTTTCCTCTTCACCTCTGCCCTAATTCTCTTTCTCACTGGATAAGATTTCAGATGAGCTTCTCTCTCATTAATCATTAATCATTTTAACCTTTTTATTGTAATTTATTTTTCCTCATGACTTCTTTTCATATGAATTTCTAAGATCCTTGAGGAAATGAAAAGGCAGGGTCTGCTTATTATTTGTGGATTTTCTCCCTCTTAGAACTCAGTATAACGCCCTGCACAAAGTAGGAACTATACCAATATGTTTTAGGTGTGTGCTCTACATATTTTCCTCCTTAGTTCAAAGAATTCTTTGTAAATCTGCTGCAAATTTGAGGCAAATGCAAATGGCTAAAGCAATGAACAATAAGCATAGGGTCATCTTTGAGCCCAACTGTGAGCACACAGAATGGTCTGTAGTTGCGTGCAGTCTCCCCATTGCCCGTTGCCACCCATTCTGTTCCTGTCCTCCTTTACTCCTCCCTCCCCTTCCATATCCCCTTTGTCCTTCCTACTCATGCTTACTCCTAGTCACATATTCAGGAAAAAACTCTTGTTAAATAAAATTTTTAAATAATCTTCACATACAATGGACTAATAACATTTAAAGCCTCTTTATGAGCCTTTTTTTTTTTTTTAATTGAATGAGACTGGCTGTAAGGAAGTAAATATACCAACAGATGAGTAAACAATTTATTTTCCTCCCTGGTACTTACATTATAAATAGAAAAAGGAATAATTTCTTTTTGTAATTTGAATAAATAGAATGTGTATGTGTATGTGTATGTGTGTGTATATATATATATATATATATATATATATATATATATATATATGTGGTGGGGGGAGCTGGCAAAAAAGAAGGGCGATTGTTTTGCAAAGGTGGATGCATCCAACCTGAGTGATATTCTGATTGTAATTTCTAGTTCAGTAGTCATGCAGTGAGAATCATGAGACAAACCCAACACTGCCTTCCCGATGTCCTTACTATTGTAACACTAAGAAAGACAACCTTGTACTAAATCTCATCCCTTAAACAGTGGTTTATAGGAAGCAAGTTGTATGCCCAGGCACACTTCAAAATGGGTTTTAACATGTCATAGCTTTATGATCAAAAAGTACAAAAGTACTTTCATTATGGGAAGCACACTATGATGATGAAAAGAGTGAGACAGGCATCAGAAAACCTAGGCTCTGGTGTCTGTCTCCTAGTACAGAGCTAAGTAGTCTTAGTGGAACTACTTAAATTCTCTAGATCTTCGTTTCTCCACCTTCACTCAGTGATTTTGAACTGAGTTCAAAACTGTTTCTATAAAATCAGGGTTCTAATCTAGATAATTTCTAATGTTTTTTTTCCAGGTTCATGGGAAATAAACCAATGGCTATTCCAGATATTAAGGATGCCTAGATTACAAATGCCTGGTTCCTGTTTATCCAGGAGGTTAGTGGTAAAACCAAGGGGAAAATGCAATTACCTTGCACTTCAATTCTCTACTCTGTCCACGAGATTCTAGCCCTAATATCAACCTAGTATCAGAGAAGGGGATGGGATATGGGTAAAGACTCTTGAATGGGGGCAGAAACACAGGTAGGATTGGATTAAATGATTTCTTAACCTACCTGTACATGAAGGGAATCTATATTTTAAAAATATACATATTTTAAATAACTTCAAAAATATAGATGGTCTATATTAATTAAATCAACATTAAATTTGTTTACAGATCCTTTCTCCTTTCTCCAATTCTGAATCTTATCCCGAAGGCCAAGGCACTACTTTCAAAGCCAAATTTTCTGATGTATTTAAATGATAAGGAAGTTCAGAGGATTGTACTCATGTTAGTTCATAACTGTTAACTACAGCACACTGACGGCTTCTGTAATACCTAAGTGTTTTGTATGCTAACATTTTAGAAAAACGCTGAATTTACAAAGTTTTGCTAATTCTACTCATGGAACAGATTTTAAACAAGTCAGAAACTTATTTATTAAAATTAATTCTGAATTATATTGGTTTTTTTTCCTTCCTCATGAATTTTATTTTTTTAGAAAAAAAGAATAAATTCATATTTATTTCCACCTATTAATAATATATACCATAGAATTTCCACATTTCAAAAAGTAAACATAGCAAATGGTTCCTTCTACTGACATTAGTTAGTAAAAGTGCCTGGGATTTTATGTGCTGCCTGAAACTCTAGAGAAAAATTATTTCAAAGCATATATGAGAGGCAGATGGGGCCTGTCACCCCACCAGCAGGAAAAATCCATCAACTGGACTTTGACAACAAAGTCCCTTTTAATTGTGGACTCATTTGACATGTGCAGTCATGAGGTTCTTTCTAGTTTTATCCAGACACTAATTAATAAAAGCTCATGAACTAGAAATACCATGTGAACTTGAAGGTTAATTCCTCTTAAAGTTAAATAGGACATTGGTTAATCAGTATTTATGTACCAGCACAGTTTAGGTAACTGGCAAAGGAACATTTGAGACTGTTCCCTTGGGCTCTAGTCATGAGTAAAGTTACTTGTACTCCCCAGGAATTTGAAATATAATCAATTCAATGGAATAGAAGCAAGGTTCTTGGCTAGGTACTCAATAAACAAACACGTGCTGAATGATTAAACCAAAAAATGGCATTTGATGCTTCTACCTTGAAGATTATAGGTCAGAGTTTTACCATTTAAGATTTGTTTTTCAGAAAACCTCTGCTCTAATAGGAATGTACTTAGAAGAACAGTAATGGTCATTATTTATACTGAAAGAAAAATTAAACAAAGACAAAGTTTGAAGATGGAATTGACAATGAGATTCCTAAGCTCAATCAGAGATTCACTGCATGTGTTGTCCTCCCGTGTGTAGGTCATGACTGCCAGATGGTCCCTCTGATTTACAGTGAAATTAAGAGATACTATCAAATGACCTATAAATTAATAAATGTTAATACTTTTCTTACCTTAAAAAAACAATGCTAATAAGCTCTCCCAGAGGTTAAAAAGACATTCTCAAAGGAATTTAAAATAATGATTTTATAAATGCAGAATTTAATGGGAAAGCTAATTCTAAAACTTAAAATCTTTTGAATATAATGGCAGGAGACAATTAAGAATGGGGAGACATTATCTTAAGAACAAAACTTGAGATACAACTAAAAAGAATATAGAAAATAAGAAAAGTCAGAAATCAGAAAATTTAGAAACTAAGAGAAGTCAACATTTCAAAGTGGCTATGTGTAGAAGGCATTTTAAAATACTGAGTTTAAGATACTTTGGTGACAATCTAAATAACTTTACCATCATAAGTTCATTCTTATCATAATAGATTCTTATTTCAATGAGCCTGGGTGGCTCAGTCATTTAAGTGTCGAACTCTTGATTTCCATTCAGGTCGTGATCTCACAGTTTGTGAGTTCAAGCTGTACATCGGGATCTGGGCAGACAGAGCCCAGCCTGCTTGGGATTTTCTGTCTCTCTCTCTCTCTCTCTCTCTCTCTCTCTCTCTCTCTGCCCCTCCCCTGTTTGCTCTCTTTCTCTATCTCTCAAAACAAACTTTAAAAAAATAATAGATCTTTATTTCAATTTATTATTGAGACTGCATTAATAATTTGCCATCATCATCACAACAAATTACTAGAAACTTAGTGACTCAAAACAATGACAATTTCTTTTCTTTTTTTTTAAATTTTTTAATGTTTACCTATTTTTGAGGGGGGGAGGAGGGGCACAGAGAGAGGGAGACAAGATCTGAGCAGGCTCTGCACTGTCAGTGCAGAGCCCGATGTGGGGCTCAAACACACAAACCATGAGATCATGACTTGAGCAGAAGTTGGACACTTAACCAACTGAGCCACCCAGATGCTCCGATTTTCTCATCATTCTGGTATTAGGAATCCAAAATCTGTTTTTCCTGGTCAGATTAAGGTGTCAGCAGGGCTAGTTTGTTCTGGGGACTAGGTGTTTTCAGCTTCAGGTAGCCACCTGCATTCTTTAGTTCATGGCCCCTTTCTTCCTCTTCAGAATGTGTAACTACTATTTCTACTCCCATAGTCACATAGGATACTCTGTTGATTCCTCCCAAGTCCCTTTTATAAGGACCATTATAACTACATCAGTTCCACCTCAGATAATCTAGGAAAAATTGCTCATACCAAGATCTTTTAATTTTTCTTTAATCACATCTGTCTGCAAGCCCAAATTTTTTTAAAGTTCTTATTTATTTGTTTTTAGAGAGAAAGAGAGTGCATATGAGAGCATGCACAAGCAAGGGAGTGGCAGAGAGAGAGGGAGAGAGAGAATTCCAAGCTGGCTCCATACTAGCAGCACAGAGCCCAATGCAGGGCTCGATCTCACAAACCATAAGACCATGACCTGAAGAGAGATCCAGAGTCAGACGCTTAACCAACTGAGCCACCAAGGCACCCCAACCTCATTTTTACTATATAAGATCATGTATTCACAGGTTCTGGGGATTAGGACATGGGCATCTTTGAGTGGCCATTATTCAGCCTCCTGCAAAGGCTAAGACCTGGAGTAGATCCTCCAACAGATGCCCACAAATTCAGGGTAAAATAAGCTTAATTTATCAAGTGAATGTGCTCATCTAAATATTAGGGCTTTCATGTGAGAACAGGCTAAATTCCTTGACATCACTTTTCTTCTTGTTTTTCTATTTCACCCATGCCCCACCACCAGACCTCACCTCTGTTAACCACTTGTTTGTTCTGTGATATCAGTTTTAGGTCTTCTCACCAGCAGAGTGCTTGTTACTGAATAGTGTTCATTCTAATTGTTAGCTGAATATAACTGAAGCTTACTAATAAGTATGGGTCAGAGAAGAAAATGTTTAAAAGTTTATGGTATTCCATAGGATTTCCATTTTCACAGACCAAAGTATCAGTCCCCAACAATGCAGAAAAGCATAAACAAACTACTTACTTTGGCTAATGAAGTTCAGTAAATATTTCTTGACTATCTATAAACTTAGCACCACTGAAAAAGGTAAAGATCTCAAAACAATTCACTAAAAGCATCCAGCATGTGTGAAAGGGGTTGCTTTTCTTCAGGGTTTTCTTTGATGAACTCACAACCAGTAAGTTAGCACAGAAATTAGCTCATTAGCTTCCATACAAATAATGTTAATTAAAAATTTAAAAAGCAAACACTAGGTGCAGCTCTGTCTTTCTCTTCATGAAGACCTTCAGAAAACACAAGGATGGGCAAATTTAATGGATTAATCAACCCATTGATTACTGGGTTGAAACATGATTAATATTTTCAAATGCTGCAGGAAAGTTTAAAATGGTATTTGAAGATCTTCTGGATACAATTACAAACATGAACTCGTTGCACAGTACTTCAAAATATAGGAAACATAAGAAAAATACATTCATTACTTTTTTAATTCATTACTTATAATTGGGTATGCTATCTGGGCTTAATCATATGTCCTTATTGATTTCATACTACACATAATTTTCTCTCATGATTCTCAATGTGCATTGGAATCCTCTTAATTACATTTCCTTAATAATGGGAGAGCCTAACAGGACAGCCAATCCAATCTTCTTTCCTGTTCTCCTCATTTAAATACTTAAGGTGTGAATAGTGGGGATGAATGTTTTATCTGAGCAGTTAGCAAGGAAATACAGAAATTTTCAATGGGCACTGAAGTTTATCATTGCAAAAAATGTCAGTGCAAACAAGAATATCTATTTTTTTTTAATTTTTTTTAACGTTTATTTATTTTTGAGACAGAGAGAGACAGAGCATGAACGGGGGGAGGGTCAGAGAGAGAGGGAGACACAGAATCAGAAGCAGGCTCCAGGCTCTGAGCTGTCAGCACAGAGCCCGACGCGGGGCTTGAACTCACAGAGCGCGAGATCACGACCTGAGCCAAAGTCGGACGCTTAACCGACTGAGCCACCCAGGTGCCCCAAGAATATCTATTTTGATATTGAACAAAATGAAAAAATATAGTTCTACTTGCAGATAGCAGTTAAGGAAAAAATGACCATGAAGTATGTGTGTTATTAATGTTGAAGCAATGGTTGATTAGTAGGGAGTTGGACCCCATAAAATAAAACTAAACACGGAAATAAAGCTATGACCCACTCCAGTCATGTGTAGTTGGGACTTGTCGGTCACACTAAAAAGACCATAAATGAAGAGTGGCAATCATTCTTGTAGGCAGTTGCAAAAGCAGAGGCTCAGATTAATTGTAGATTTTTGTTGATCCAATAATTGGAATTGATTAGGAAAAAAGGGAGAGTGGCTACATTTATCATATGCAGCAGACATTACAAGTGTACATGGTTTCTGATCCCTCTCCTCCTTCTCACATTAAGCAAGATCACAGTTCCTTGCTCTCTTAAAATTGGAGTCATATGATTGCTCTCGTCATTAAGTTAGTGCAAGTGGTATGTGTCACTTCTAGGAAAAAGCACTTAGGAGTCAGTGCACAAATCTCCCTGCCCTCTTCCTCTTCTGCCATGACAGGCAACATTCCAGATGGTGGGACTTCTCTGAACCCAGGGCCCCCTCATCCCCAGAGTGAGATCCGCAGTGCGATGCAGTCCCTATAGAAACACAATGGGATGTAGAGAGAGTAAGAAATAAAGGATTGCTACTTAAAACACTGAGATTTGGGGATTGTTTATCAATCTCAGAGTAGCCCACCATATCCTACAGATAAAGAAGCACTCGACAATTCGGATTCTCAGTTATGTTGGTAGCTTAGATTTTAGATGATGTGACAGAAAAACCAAAAGCAAGAGCTTAAACAAGGAGAATTACAGTGGGGTCACAGGGCTGTGCTCCATGCTTGTAAGCTCCTACTTCAAAGCAACCAAGCTACTGACCTTTTCTATTTTTTGCATTCTCAATTATGAATTAAGTTTTTAAAATTCAAAAGCTTAAGGTCTTTTTTATTTGTAGGCGCCTAATACGATCCATTCTAATAATTGTCTAAACATTCCTGTGCCATCCATTGAACCTTTCTTTGATGAAGGTATAGTAATAGATGCTTGAGTAATCACTACATACGTTGGATTTTAACTAATTTATTTCAGGCAAAATAGTTTTAAATGACAACTAATTTATTTCAGGCCAAATAGTTTTAATGGACAAGAATCCCATTCAGGCTGACTGAAGCTCCCCATGTATTTGTTTCAGTTTAAGGAGATACTTATAAAATTGTCACAGTAAATAATTACTTATTGCTAAAAATGGCGGTATTGGCTTATTTGAAGGGTGCCTCTCAGGTGGAAGCCCCCCCCAAAAGAAACACCAAATAATTTTAAATATCAGATTATGTGTCTGGATAGGACAGGGTTTTTTTTTTTTTAATGTTATATCACTATTGTTTTTAAGAATCTGTACTGTAATGAATAGTCTTTTTCATTTAACGAAGTTTTGCTAATATCCAAACCAACAAATCTTAGTTGAATTTACTTATAAAATTTGACTCATCTCTCTCTTCTTAACTGTAGATTCAGTGATCACAATTCAAAAGGTTTAACTTCGAACCTAAACAACTGAAAGCCTGAGGAGAGGAAAAGACACTATATACTTTTGCTCTATATATTGTATATTTTTCTGTATATTTCTTCTCTCTATAGTTCTCTAAATACTTGTACATTGTATACTTCTTTATATACTTCTGATCTGTATACTATATACTTCTCTATATATTTCTCCTCTGTATACTATATACTTCTCCTCTGTATACTATATACTTCTCCTCTATATACTAATACTTCTCTATATTCTCAAGCTGAAGCAAAAGTAGGAGTAAAAAGATGAAAGGAAATGTATGGTATTTCACAGATTTGGAGGATATATACTCTACATGTTCATCTGAAAGCTATAACTGCCAGTAATAAATCAGAAATGGAATGACTATATATAGCAAATCCTAAAGATGGTGTCCTATTATATCTTTTGGATGAGAAATTGACATTATAATTAGTACAGGAGGAGAAAGAACAACTAAATTAGCCACTGAATAGTTACCTCTTTTTGCCCTTTGTCAAGCCACATGTATGTGAATTTTCAAGCAATATAACCATGCAAGACAAAGGTCATTGACTCTCTGTGAGCTGTAGTTGTGCTGGTTGGTACGGAGGAGACCATTAGCTTTGAGTTTCTCTCAAATTCTTTCAGGTCTGGCTGTACATGTCATTGAGACATGTTATAATGTCCCCCAAATGCTCATTACTGCAACAACTATGTCCAAGATAAAAGAAGAACCCAGCTGCACTGAAATTTACTGGTCATATTAAAGCTGCCTCTTCTAGAGATAATTATTTTATACACTGATTTGCAAAATGAATATATACCAAGTCTTTACTTACAGAATCCCTCAGTTGAACAAAAGTTTATGTCTACAAAATACCAGATGTTTGAATTGCATGAATATTAATTAAATATAATAGATAGAAGCCAAATGAATTAAGCATTCAACAAAGTAGGTGAGGAAAATAACAACAAAATAAAACTAAGGAAAAAAGAATTTATAATGAAAATAACAAAAATAAATTAGAAAATAGAAACGTGACCACTAATAATTATTTATTGAATGCTCACTATTTGGCACTGTTCTAACTAACCATTTTGCTTGTGTTAACTCATTTTCATTACCATTAAATCTCAATAAAGTAATAATGGAAAACACCCCCCGCCATACTCATTCAAATAATAAGTGTAATTGCAGAAAAATTTTAAATAATATGTAGAAAAAATATATAAAATAAATCCACAAATAAATTGAAGATTGAGAAATAAGTTAAAATAATATATATGCATTTTTGGCATTAAAATTATTTTCAACTGGGGGCACCTGGGTGGCTTTGTTGGTTAAGCATCTGACTTCGGCTTAGGTCATGATCTCACGGCTTATGAGTTTGAGCCCTGCGTGAGGCTCTGTGCTGACAGCTCAGAGCCTGGAGCCCGTTTCGGATTCTGTGTCTCCCTCTCTCTCTAGCCTTCCTCTGCTCTTGTTCTCTCTCTCTCTCTCTCAAAACTAAATATACATTACAATTAAAAAAAATTATCAACTGATATATTTGAAATGCTGATACTAGAAATGCTGATACTATATACTAACAAAACTTAAACATGATAGCAACAAAATTAACACTAAATCCATTGCTACTGATGAATACGCATATAAGTATACAAAATAAAATTCAAAAAACATCATCATTATACTTCAAGAATCCCGGAACTATGTTATGCCTATACCAGGATTGACAAATAAACATATGGTGGAGAAATACAATCAGGTTTCTCTCTGTCAGAGAAAAGAGTTACAAATAAGAAAAGGGAGAAGGCTAGCATAATTATATGGTGTTGGATTAGAATCAGAGGTATCAATAACAACTCATGATTTTAAATATGCTTCACAGATGGACAGGTAGAGAAATAAATATAGATGTGTATATTCACACCTGAGTATACATATATCTGCTTCCTAGTTCTCTGTACTGAGAGGCAGAGATTCCCAGCAAAAATGTGCTCATCTCAGGTCTTGGTTTCTATATCCCACTCTCCAATAAAAGAAACAGGATTCCTTAGGGGAATGGCTGATACCAGTCCTGGAAATATTCAGTCCTAGAAGATCTTTCAGTGCCTTTAAGTATGAAAGTTCCTTCCTGAAATGGATGGGGGGACATGTTGAAAGACAGAGGAGTTAACTTGAAGGAGCTCCCTATGGCCAAATCTGGGACAATTTAAACAAGAAAATAAAGAATGATAGTAATGGGTTATAAACCATGGAATAGAATAAATATCTGCTAGTCCATACTAATACAAATGAATCATTAAATTAAAAAAAATAATAAAGGGGGACATAGGATAGCTACTTTTTTTTCAGAATTCTAATTAATAAATGTAGAAGAAATGATGGAAACAAAATCACCATTAGGCAAATTACTACAGTAATAACAGCTGCATGGGCGAATTATTGAAAAATGCTAAAATTATTGGTAAAATATTTACAGAAGACATTTTCATAGTCTCCAAGTGTCTCTCCACAAGATATTAATTACAAAAAGAAAAAAAAGAAACTTTACAGTTGAAAATCTAGATGACATAACCTTAACAAAGTGATCAAATCACCAGTAATAAGCCACACTGACATGAGTTCCTCCTGATAAGATGTGCGAAGAAAGGCACAATATTGCTTCATGTTCTTGCCAACCCTCAACCCAAAAGAAATAAAAATCAAAGCTAAACTGATGGATATTGCACAAAGTAACCGATCAATATTCTTCAAACATATCAAGGTCTTAACAGTAAAAGAAAAACTGAGGAACTGTCATAGACAGAACAGACTGAGGAGACATAAGAACTCAATGCAAAGTGGAATCCTGGATTCATTCTCTTTTACTAATTCTCTAAAAGTTAATGACATTAAACCATTTTCATATTTGCCAGTTTTTTCTACTTTTCTTTCTCTTCATGTCTATGATACTTTTGACATATGCAAATTTAATTCTTTGCTAATAAAATACTCTATTTTCCTGTTGACTTCTATTGTTTCTACTTTGATTTTTACATAGAGATATCTTCACTATCTTTAGAAATTTGATATCCACTTAGATTTTTCTCTTATGGTCACAGTATTTTAGTAGATACGTCTTTATTTTGTCAAATACTGTATTCATGTCAACTTTTTAGTTTCCATAATTATGTTCTATTTGATGATACACTAGAAATTTGGGATAAAGGTGTAGCAGGAACTCTCTGTAATATATTTGCCATTTTTCTATGTTAAAAATTATTTCAAAATAATAGCTGCAATGGCTGTTTTATATGATTCACTCACAATTGTTGTGATAGTTTAAAATTGGCAAATTAAAAAAATTGTTACTACAATAAGTCTAATAGAATAAATTATAATTTCTCAATATGTTTTGAATAAAATATATTTTTTCACATATTTTCACGGTAAAAAATTCCTAGAAAAGCAGATATGATAAATAATGCAATACCTAACAAAGTACCTTCAAAAAAAGTGAAACAATATTAAAATCACAAACAAAAAATGGTACTTTTTTAACATTGTTATTTAAAATTATTCTGGAGACTGGCCAAAACCATAATTTTTGAAGCAAATCAGAAAGGGACCAAATTATTATTGAAGACAATCTGACTGTATACCTAGAAAGCTGAAGCAAATCTCTTAAACAAAACAAAGAAATCTTATTAACAAGAGAGTTCAATATAGTCACTGGGAAAAAAGAGAAATATGTAAGCAAATATAAATAAATAAAATTTTCTATATTTGTAACATAAATTTACTATATATGATGGAGGAGTAAGGATTTCATCCATAAGAATAACAGCAACATTCCTAGCAATACTCACTTTGAATACTTGTAGGGGACATTTAGATAAAATTACTTTTCAATTCCATAGTAAAATTCTATTACTATGGAAAGTCTACATTTTATAAAGCTATGAATTCTTTAAAAAAATCTATAGATTGACCAAAATTTAAACTGGGCTTATTTTTTATTAACTTGACAAAATGATTATAAATGTTATCTGCAAAGTGTAAAGGCAAGAACATATCAGAATAAATTATGAGAAAACACTCGTCTCTCTCAAATATATAAAAATATGAGTCTTCAAGTAGTCAAAAGCGTGAGACAAATATAGGTATCTGATCAACAGATCAATTCAACAAAACAGAGATCATCGAAACACGTTATGGTGTGTATAACTTCTTATATGATGAGGAGAAGAAAGACATTTAGTATTTGTAGTTGGGTATAGTAATTATGAACATGACCTCTGGAAATTATTCTTAACTCTGGGATTTGGGTAATCATGGCTATGTTATTTAACTTTGTGCTTCAAGTTCTTTATCTGTAAAATGGGGGCTAGTAATAGGATCAACTACATAAGATTTTGGTGAGAATTGAGATAACACATGTAAGACTACAAAAGTTCATGGCATATAGAAAGTGTTCAAAATGTTTACTATCTAGTATGGTTTTAGAGAAATTGGATAGAATAGTATGGACAATAAATACAAAGACTAAAGCCAATATTTTCATGCATGAATATAAATTCTACATAGTTTATTTTTTAAACATTTTTTAAAATTTTCTTTTAAGGTTTTTATTTTTAAGAGAGAGAGAGAGAGAGAGAGAGAGAGAGAGAGAGAGAGAGAGAGAGAGCGCAGACTCTGCAGCAGGCTCCAGGCTCTGAGCTGTCAGCACAGAGCCTGACGTAGGGCTTGAACCCAAGACCTGAGCCGAAGTCAGACACTTAACTCTGCCACTACGCAACCCTAATTCTACAGTTTTAAACAGAACACACAAAATATAGCCAAAAAAAGATAAAAACTGTAAGTGAATCATAAATCTCTAGAGTTGGTGAAGATAGTTCTATGTACAAAACAAGAGAAATCAAGAAGTGAAAACCTGATCTTTTGCTTAGAGAAAGAATTTGCGAAATGTCAAAAATATCAAAATAGACATGTACAAAGCAAAGCTAGTAAAAACTCACGGCAAATATGATAATTGGTTAGTGTCATTAACCTATAAGCTGTTTAAAGAGGAGAATGAGATGTTATAAAGTTTTCCATTCATGAGATATTGCATAATCATTAAAAATTATGTTTTTGAAAAACAACGATGTTAAAATAGTCACAATATAGTGTCACAGTAAAAAAAAAAAACAGGATTCAGAATTAGTTCTATCATACCTATAATATGATGTAAATGGTTTATGGTATGTATATGGACCATCTGTATCTTTTTTCTTTACATTTCTCAGAGATTCTTCCTCTAAGGTCTTCTATTATCATCAGGGGGTAAAAAGGTATATTAAAAGTGTACCAAAAGATAAAATGCCAGATGATTGGAACTGATGACAGAACAGCTACGTAGGAAGTAACACCTCGTGATGTCTAGGCCAAGTTATTAGTACTATTACTGACTCTAAAACTTATTGAATCCAAACTGGGATGCTTAGACACCATTGAAATTTTCACTGATAGTCTGTGATCTCTTTGTTCCATGTTCAGCCTTTATAAGCATTCAGGACACATAATTCAGGCCAATTCAAGAGAAACTTGTCAAGTACCTTCTAGGTGCTCTGTATGTGCTCTGAGAATAGCAAGATGAATAGGACACTTGTTACCTTTACACAGTTTACCTTTTAGTGTGCCTGGAAGATGGGAAGATAAACACACACAAAAATAACTATAATATAAACTGTGTTTTAAAATGCTATAAACATTTCTGAACATTAGAAGGAAGGGAAAAACCTATTGGCGTGGTTCATTCATGTGTGCAACAAATATTTATTAAGCTTCTGGTATATACTGATTATTTTAGAAACAGACATCAGGGAAGGCTTATTTGAAGGAGGTATCTCCTCAGATTAGCTGTGAACTATGGGTAGGCTCTTTCCAGAAAAATGTGAGGCAGGAGGGAAGTTCTAATGTAAGGATCCACATGGAAACTTCCTGACTATGATGAGCAGTTTCATTTGTAAGAAGCAAGGGCTATGCATAAGAAAGAGCAAGTGATAACATTGTAAAGGCTTATTGGTCTCATATAGTGAAAGGATGTAAATGTCAGCCTTAGGCATTTGTTCTGAATTTGGTGAGCAATAATGGAGTCTTTCAAAGTTGATGAGAAAGACATGTTTTTGAATAAAATGGATGTTTGTAATTCTGAGAATCTATTACTTATGAAACTTTGTGCAACGGCAATCTTTCACTGGGTTATTTGAGACATGACAATGAGTCTGCAGTTATAATAACGAACAGTATCGTGTTTCTTGCGTTTAGGAAAAGCTCAAAAAGTTCCTCAGGATTCACGGTGGCAACAACATAAAACAAAGTGACATAGTCATTGGTGGATCGGGAGTGACAACAACAGACACCACGCTGACAGGTAGCTCATATAGATGACGATGTATGGTTAACCAAAACACTGTGTTGCCTGGAAGGCCACCAGGGAAAGCCAATGCAGTCACCCTGAGCCTCCAAGAGGAGAGGCTCCCTGTCATCTTTCAAAAAAGGTCAAGGAAAAACAATCAAAGCCCAAACAGCTTCTATTACCCACGTGTTCCACGCTAAAGCACATCTGTACATGTTTCTGTGCATATGCATGTATTTTCAAACATGAAACATTGCATCATAATTATAAACGTAATATATATCACCTTGAAGTAAGCACTTTTGACTACATTTGTCTTTATTCCTAGTTTCAAGAGTTCAGCATTTAGGACAATTTGAAAGAATTTAGAATTCCAGAGATTATTTTTTTTTCTTTTTTTTTTTCAATATATGAAATTTATTGTCAAATTGGTTTCCATTCAACACCCAGTGCTCATCCCAAAAGGTGCCTTCCTCAATACCCATCACCCACCTTCCCCTCCCTCCCACCCCCCATCAACCCTCAGTTTGTTCTCAGTTTTTAAGAGTCTCTTATGCTTTGGCTCTCATCCACTTTAACCTCTTTTTTTTTTTCCTTCCCCTCCTCCATGGGTTTCTGTTAAGTTTCTCAGGATCCACATAAGAGTGAAAACATATGGTATCTGTCTTTCTCTGTATGGCTTATTTCACTTAGCATCACAGTCTCCAGTTCCATCCACGTTGCTACAAAGGGCCATATTTCGTTCTTTCTCATTGCCGTGTAGTACTCCATTGTGTATATAAACCACAATTTCTTTATCCATTCATCAGTTGATGGACATTTAAGCTCTTTCCATAATTTGGCTATTGTTGAGAGTGCTGCTATAAACATTGGGGTACAAGTGCCGCTATGCATCAGTACTCCTGTATCCCTTGGGTAAATTCCTGGCAGTGCTATTGCTGGGTCACAGGGGAGGTCTATTTTAATTTTCTGAGGAACCTCCACACTGCTTTCCAGAGTGGCTGCACCAATTTGCATTCCCAACAACAGTGCAAGAGGGTTCCCGTTTCTCCACATCCTCTCCAGCATCTATAGTCTCCTGATTTGTTCATTTTGGCCACTCTGACTGGCGTGAGGTGATATCTGAGTGTGGTTTTGATTTGTATTTCCCTGGTAAGGAGCGACGTTGAGCATCTTTTCATGTGCCTGTTGGCCATCCGGATGTCTTCTTTAGAGAAGTGTCTATTCATGTTTTCTGCCCATTTCTTCACTGGATTATTTGTTTTTTGGGTGTGGAGTTTGGTGAGCTCTTTATAGATTTTGGATACTAGCCCTTTGTCCGATATGTCATTTGCAAATATCTTTTCCCATTCCGTTGATTGCCTTTTAGTTTTGTTGGTTGTTTCCTTTGCTGTGCAGAAGCTTTTTATCTTCATAAGGTCCCAGTAATTCATTTTTGCTTTTAATTCCCTTGCCTTTGGGGATGTGTCGAGTAAGAGGTTGCTACGGCTGAGGTCAGAGAGGTCTTTTCCTGCTTTCTCCTCTAGGGTTTGGATGGTTTCCTGTCTCACATTCAGGTCCTTTATCCATTTTGAGTTTATTTTGTGAATGGTGTGAGAAAGTGGTCTAGTTTCAACCTTCTGCATGTTGCTGTCCACTTCTCCCAGCACCATTTGTTAAAGAGACTGTCTTTTTTCCATTGGATGTTCTTTCCTGCTTTGTCAAAGATTAGTTGGCCTACATTTGTGGGTCTAGTTCTGGGGTTTCTATTCTATTCCATTGGTCTATGTGTCTGTTTTTGTGCCAATACCATGCTGTCTTGATGATTACAGCTTTGTAGTAGAGGCTAAAGTCTGGGATTGTGAGGCCTCTTGCTTTGGTCTTCTTCTTCAAAATTACTTTGGCTTTTCGGGGCCTTTTGTGGTTCCATATGAATTTTAGAATTGCTTGTTCTAGTTTCGAGAAGAATGCTGGTGCAATTTTGATTGGGATTGCATTGAATGTGTAGATAGCTTTGGGTAGTATTGACATTTTAATAATATTTATTCTTCCAATCCATGAGCACGGAATATTTTTCCATTTCTTTATATCTTCTTCAATTTCCTTCATAAGCTTTCTATAGTTTTCAGCATACAGATCTTTTACATCTTTGGTTAGATTTATTCTTAGTGCCAGAGATTATTTTAAAGGCTCTAGTAGAGCTGACATTGGACTTAAGATAATAATGTCTTTGCAGATTAAAAAATGCACAGTTTATCTAACTATATTTGTTGGTAAGACAAATAATTTTTGAGAGAGACTTACGCGTTTCAGCAGTAATCACAGTTCAGAGGTTCAGTGATTATTTTCTTCTCTGTTTCATTTTGGGTCACGTTTGCTCTTATATGGTAGGGGAGAGCTGACATCACAGTCACAGAAGATTTGGCAGCTCCTTTGATGGTGTTAATCAGAAAAGAATCAACCCTCTAGTATTGGGATTTCCAAATTAAGGATGATTTGAAAGAGATAAGGAGCAGCAGCAGCAACATATTTGTAACACCAAGACATCGAAATGACTCAGAACAACTCATTTAGATAAGTCATGAACCTACTCGGCTAAATTAAAGCAAGACTAGGATTTCCCATGCAGCTGGGCTCAAGGCAAGCTGTGGCACAGCTGTTTAGCCCCATGAAGAGGAAGAGCCACAGGTTAGAAGTATCCCTAAAATCATCTAATAAGAGAGGCAGGTTAATCAGCAGTGTGCTTAGCCTGAAGTCAGCCATGTTTCTTAGAGACCATTAATAGACCTTTTCGGCCAGTGGATTAGAAAGCAGTTCCCTCCATTTTTGAAAATGATTCTTCATGCTTACACAGAAGTTCAGAGAGAGGAAGGAGCTTTGATAATATGTGGCAGGGCAATCCTTTCATTTTACAGTGACACTGGCTCAGGCTTTAAAGCTGGCTAGTTAGCCTATTAGCTAAGACACAAATTCCAATGTCCTGAGATAATAGCTGCATACTTTGGTTGGAACCATACTCACTTGTCCCCAGCATCATTTTGGTAGCTTCCTTGACCTCCTGGGCTTCTTCCAGTACTTTACCATTGACAGGTTCATCTATCATGTTGAAGAACTGCTATAAAACCTTCAGTAGCTTCTGCCTTCTCACAACCTAACTAGGTCTTTGCAGACAGAACCCCTCCCTCCCAAGATAATTTCTAACCTTTTACATTACTTCCCAGTGAAAACCTCTCCTTCAGCCTTACTGTTTTAAAAAACATTTCCTGAGCCTGTTTCATTACACACAACACACACACGTGTGTGCACACGCGCGTGCGCACACACACACACATACCTTTTTTACTCCTGCTCTTCCACTGTTACTAAACACACTTATTACACCCTGCTTTTTTGTAGACAAATCTTCACCTTTCAATATCTAGATCAAGCCTCACCTTAACAGAAAACTTTCCCCAATCACATAATCCCTCTCACTTCTCCATTCCATCCTCCACAACATATTTGCATATTAAGCTTCCAGTTGCACATTTGGGGCAAGTAATATAAAAATTGTGAAAACTAAAATAGAATTTGATGTCATGTTGGTGCACATCAATATACCATATGTCAGTGAGAAGAAAAAATGTTATATTTGCTTTTAGTTTTCTGAGTCCTGTGTATTAGCTAAAACTTCCTCCAACATAGCTTTAATCCCAATAATAGAAGACTCCAGATTTTGTGGGCCAGTTAGCAAGATGAGATACTAAGTCTCGCCTGGCTCATATTTGGTGCTATTCTTTTTATTGGTTATGAGGGTTAACTCTCTATTTCCCACTTTGCTATTTTTAAGCTTAAATAGAATGCTTATCTCACAATTCCCTGCTGTTTAATGTTCAATAAAAATAATTCTAAGAAAAAATCAGGAAAAATACCTACAACACACAATTAGGTGAAAAAACCAGAGTATATACTTTGTTTTAACAATTCTTGCATTCCTTTACTCTGATAATTGTGACCATTTAGACATAACTGGAATATATTCATAGACTCTTGGCCACAAAAAATATAGCTGTTCTCTTCAAATTTAGTATTTCTCAAAATTCTGCAATTTCAGGAATATTGATTATTTTACCAATCATCAATAATTAATAATAATGAGAAAGGTGTGTTATAAAAATTTCTTGGTTAAGTCTTCATCATTCCAGGAATTTCAATGTTTTATTTATTTATTTATTTATTTATTTATTTATTTATTTATTTATTTTTAACAATTTTTTTTAAACATTTTTTATTTATTTTTGAGACAGAGAGAGACAGAGCATGAGTAGGGGAGGGTCAGAGAGAGAGAGGGAGACACAGAATCTGAAACAGGCTCCAGGCTCTGCACTGTCAGCACAGAGCCCGATGTGGGGCTCAAACTCACGGACCGTGAGATCATGACCTGAGCTGAAGTCAGACACTTAACCGACTGAGCCACCCAGGCACCCCTGTTTTATTTATTTTTGACAGAGAGAGAGACAAAGTATGAGCTGGGTAGGGGCAGAGAGAGAGGGAGACATAGAATCCACGAAGCTGGCTCCAGGCTCTGAGCTGTCAGCACAGAGCCAGATGTGGGGCTCGAACCCGTGAACCATGAGATCATGACCTGAGCCAAAGTCTGATGCTTAACCAACTGAGTCACCCAGATGCCCCAAAAAGGTTAATTTTTTTTTTAATGAAAGCAATCATATGTAGAATAAGATGTAACAAGCTACACATGGTTCTAGTGAAACTGGAAACTAACTTTTCCTTTTTCCTTCTATAAAATGGCAGAAGGTGTAACTGAAATGTTTAGAGAACAGTCTAGATAAATAGAAAATACATTTTTTGTAAAATATATTTGGTTTAATTCATCTTTGGCAATGTGAATGTGTGCACAGACTGTAAACTCATGAAAGAAGGGACCACTGTCTTGTCTTTCATTTTATTGAAGTGGATAGAGGAGAATCTAGGGTATAGTAAGTGCAAAAAAACCCCACATTTATTGGATCTCTAAATGAATGAATATGTGAATACGTAGGTATTGTTATCAGTGATGGTGCCATTTTATCAATATTAGCACACATAGCTCAAATGTAGAAACTAGTGATGGTTTGTCAGTAAAATATAAGGTAATTTGGCCATGCTGCTTGTCTGGGAGACCTACTTTCTTAATTTTCAAAATGAGGTGTAGGTCTGGTCTGTTCACTTCAAAGGGTGGTTTTGAGGACCAAGTGAAAGTACTATGGAAAAGTCTCTTGGCAAACTGTAAGGCACTAAAAAAAAGTGTAAAACTTTATTTTAACAGCATGGGATATTTGAAACGATATTAAATTCATACTCGAGTTGTTTACATCATTTATAAATTATTGGAGAGTAGAAAAAGCAGAACATACACGGGAGGCTTTTGCAAAAGCTTTACTCTGGAGATTTTCTTATGGGGCTATCCTTCCACACTGTCAAAGCAGATCATGCAGAAATTTAAAGATACAGAACATTTACTTAAGGGAACAAGACCTAAGGATATGATGCTAATTTTGATTAATTTCTGCATTCATAAATGGCTTGCCAAAGTAGGAGGACCAGTGAAATGGCCTCATTATACAGCTTTGTGTTCTTGCTGTTGCCCATTATTGTACTTTCTGGTAACTGATTTGCAAAGTGTGCTTTTAATGTTTTGTTTAAAAATTCATTTTACGAAGATTAGGAATGTAGAACATTTCTTGGAACAGCTATTGGCAATGTTTAGTAGAGGAAAAAACTATCCAATTTTCCTTTGCATACTACAAAAGAATGATTTATTGCTAGCAGTATTTTGTTGCCTTTGTAGAGATAACCTCTTTTTACATTTCTAACTATAAGGGAGATGCTTGTATTCTATCCTCCCATTAAAAAAATCATGTTTGGAAAGAACATTAGCAAGACTAGATTCATTCATTTTACAAATATTTACTTATTACTTTGTACTAGGCACTAGGCAAAGCACTAGAATTTTTTCTAATATTTTTAACTAATACATGTAATTTTACTCTATTTTCAGTGCAGACTTATGAAAATGACTGTGAAGACATCCAGAGAAAGTTTCGTACTTTATATCTACAGAGCCTGGCTTACAGTAGGTATGGCACCTAGTAGGTACTTAAATACTCAGTAAATGAACACATGAGAATAAATAACACTAGCCTGGGAACCAGACCTTAAAACCTAAATGTTATTGTAGATTCTACCTCCAACTCTGCTCTTCATGCTTACCGTCTTCGCCTTATTTCATCTTCTCACTCACAAACTTCATTCTGCATTTACTTTAAAAATGATCTCCCTGCCTCTAATCTCACCTCCTCCTTCCTACAACCTCCAAAATGCTGACGGATCCTAAAATATAAATCTGATCATTTCACTCATCAGCAGTGTCTTTCAATCTTTTCCCTGAGCATTCCTAATGGTAGTTTAGGATGTACATAAATCCCCAAAGTTCGAGTTTCAGGGGTTTCCTCTAAGTGGCCAGTCACAACTATGGCATTTCTTTGAAGATTAATTTTACTTTAAAATGTATGTGTTGTCTGCATTCTTCTCCATAATGTGCTTAAACCTGTTTTAATTTCAAAATTTTCTTTTCCTTTACATTGTCAAATAAAATTGCCACTTTGGGAAAACGCACTATGTAGATCTTGTCAATATTTTATACTCTGTTAACGTATCTTTGTCGCTCTCATCTGCCAGCACCCAGGGGTACGTGTATGTCAGTATGAGAAAGACAGTCCAGAGAAAAGGGTCAGTTCTTTAACAAACAAGGCTCTTCATGAGCAGCATCCTGGAAAGTTTTTGGCCTCTCTTGTTGTAACTTCCCATCCTTAACTTTAATTGCTGTTTTACCAAACCATTTATGACCCTCAGAACATGCTGTGTTTCTTACAGATTTCTTACAGATTTTTGTTACGTCTTTGCAAACATGGTTTCCCCATGAAGAATGGCCCACTTAATATATTCCTCATCCTCAAAACTCCTGGATTAAATTTTACCTCATCTTGACAGCCCTCCCCACCTCTCCCAGAGTAGCCCTGAAGATGGTCCCATTTCTGTGCTTCCATGACATTTTGTGCACTTCCAGCATTTATCACGTTACAAAAATCTTTTGGGGCAAGGATTTGTTACTCAGTGTCTTACTTGGTGCCTGGTGTCTTAGGATAATAACACTTAAAATTGTAAATTACTTTAATCAAAAGGACTTGAGAAATTGGATAATTATCTGACTTGAGGGTCATAGCTTTAGAAATATTTTCAATTGTTTTGAGGTAATTTGAAAGAGAATTGTTAATCTAATAGTCAGCATCTTTAAAATACCAGAAAATAGTAAATCGGCCTCTGCTTTTTAGAATTCAGACTTCAATCTTCAAATTACCATTTTCAACAACTAAATGGATTTCTTGCTTCCTAGATACTTAATACTATGATTATTACATGGAAGAATTTGTTCTTTCATATATAAAACAAGATTTGGGACTTAAACCTATCATATGGTGAACTATTGCTCTCTTATTGGTTTATTCCAAGGAGATGAATAGTCATAAAAGCTAAAAAAGTTCACCACTAAAAATAAGTATTTTTACTTATGAATATGATTGGATGGTACCTCATTTAGAAAGCCTCTAGCTTTGACAAGAGAAAAATTGAATGTTGCTAAGTGTATTGAAATTATAGTCACTGCAGCCTAAACTTGTCTTTCAGGCAGATAATTGCTTTTCATGCAATTTAGAGGTAAGTATAAATTGAAATTTCAAGTACTGATTATGGATGATGCTCATCCCCTGAAAAATGAAACTGATAAGAAGCTTGGTAGGAAAATACCCCATGTCCTTCTTATAATGTTAGGATGCCTTTCACAGAAAACAAAATGATTGACTTGATTTTTTTGGGGGGGGGGTATTCAGTCTTTAGTTAAAAATTTGTGTGTGTGCTGGAAAAAATTTCATTACACAGAAGAATTTGTTCTTGAATCTGTCCACATGGATTGGAGTGGATTTCTGAAAATCCATCCAGGTAAAAATACATTTCACATATCGTCCTGTAAGAGACAAATGAATTTGGATATCACCTCTTCAGCAGCCCAAATGATCTGGTGTGGATTATGATTTTGATTTTAAAAAAGCATGGCTAGAATCGTTTTTAATATCTAATAAATGACTTCCAAATGTTTCCAGCAAATATACTCTAACCATACATAATAGCTGACTCTTCTTGGTTTAGTAAAAACTATAGTCAATTAAGATGGGACATTGACTTTGAGAACAGTCAAATAATGGCTTTTCTGTCTTGAAAAGCCCTACATGATTACTCCTTCATCCCTCAATCTCCACCCACTGCCCAATTGGAACACTGTCTTTCATTTAAGTTGCTGTGAGGGATGTGACCAAATCATGACTTTAAGAACACTAACAGACTAAACTCTTGAGATCAAAACAAAAGAAACAGAATGCCAGTGCTTGTATTAATGAGCTACCTTCAGCATGTTGTACTTGAACTTACAGCAGATGATATTCCTTTTGGTGAAATATTAGTCCAGATGAAAATATATTTAGGTATTTACATATGTAATATGATACGTCTCATCTCAGCGCTATAATCATGGCCTACCTCCATAGGTCACTGTTAGAAAGAGACATAGAGGGCCGCCTGGGTGGCTCAATTGGTTAAACTTCCGACTTCAGCTCAGGTCATGATCTCATGGTTTGTGAGGTCCGGCCCTGTGTTAGGCTCTGTGCTGACAGCTCAGCCTGAAGCCTGCTTCGGATTCTGTGTTTCCCTCTTTCTTTGCCCCTACCCTGCTCATGCTCAGTTTCTCTCTTGCTCTCTCACAAATAAATAAACATTAAAGAAAATTAAAAAAAAAAAGATATTAGCTATATGATATGAATTAATGAGATTCATTTTTAGCAAAGTAGAATTTATATCACTAAATAGCAGTTGGCTCTTCAAAGCTGTTACTTTCTGGGGATGAAATTATTATTAGCAATGTACCTGACTTTTAGAATTGATTTTAGGGTCAGTTGATGGCATATGATAAAATAAGCCTCTTTAAAATTGCACATCATTGTGAAAATCCACATAATAGTTAACATTTGTTCACTTGTTAACCAACTTGCTGACCTGTCTTGGCTCTAAATGATTTATTTGGTCATTTCCTAAAGTTGCATTTATCCAAGCAATATACAAAATTCCCACCATGGATGATATTCAAAGAAACTTTCTTTAGATCTTTTCTGAAAGGGAACTCTAAAAATGTGAGGGACAATGATTAATTGATGTAAATACAGAATAACTAAAAGTTAAAGCAAAATGGGATTTTGAAGGTTATGTAATTCTAGCTCACATTTCACACATTTTCTGAGAAGAAAATAACTTGTCTAAAGCTAAACCATTTATGTACTAAGTCAAATGTACATGATATTTGGTTCATTCCCCTCTGCCATACAATAGCCTTTATAACTAGATCTATATGTTCCTCACATATTTGGCAAATGCCACTTAGTTTTATATTTATAAAATGTATACTATTTCTTAAAATACATACATTATTTCAATACTTAAAATCATTCCAATATATCCTTTGCCTTTTGTTTCCACTTTTTTTCTTTTCCTCAATGAAAATTTAAACACAATTATATTTTATAGCATGTGATTAGAGTAGATTGATTTGAGTCCCAGCTTCTTAAACAGAGATAATTTAGAAGCTTTCATGGTCAGAATAGGGTAAGTAGGATCCTGTGAGTAATGGCACTGCTATATACTTTATTATAACCAAAGGATGAATAAAGACAATTTGTTCTATGACTATTATTAAGATGTTACCTATTGAGTAAATTGTGTTTGCATAACAGAATTGCAACAAAGGTTTGGGAACATGTTTTTTTAGAAAAATTAAAATTTTAAATATGCAAGAATACAGTATTTTTGTATACAGATTAGATGTAGTTAGCTAATTTACCTTTCATAACTTAAATTTTGATATTTAAATATTTTATGGAATTGACATTCAAGTATTATCAAAATCAAATATTTCATATCACCTTGAAAGTTTTCTTTATTAGATTGTTATGCAGTAGATTGAGTTAGATATTTTGTTCAAAAATGTTTGAATTATTTTGGAATAATTATAATTTCTTCTCAGACACAAGCTGCAAATGATAAACAGAAAATTCTATTAGCAAATTCATTTATATGTGACTTTTTATACTCTGATTTGAAAAATGGTATGTTCTTCCCTCAGACTGCCTTGGTCTGCTAAAACTGTTAATGCTCGTTGGTAGGAAATAATGTGTTTGACTCTAAATAGTAAGAATTTGTATATAATTAAAAAAGTATTTGTTGACTGAATGTTAAGTGATGCATTTCCTGGAAGAGACTCGTTTTATAGAATAACATTGTGCAGAAGATGTTCTTAAAATAATGAGTTATTATGTTTACAGTAGAATAAGAAAACTCATTAAACAACCTATAAATAGCTATTGCTAAATATGGAACTTAACTCAAAATTTTTCCTTCGCCTATAAGTTACTGCACTTTCCCATATTGTTTACAAGAATGGAACACAAGGAGATTTTGACATTTTAAAAAAGTATTAATTTGCTGTATAGGAATATATCACCTAGATAATTTATTGCATATATTTTCATATGTGCTTTCCTTAACTATCTCAGCTTCTCATTTTTATCCTATGAATAATCTGAACAGAAAAACAGATACACAGCCCTAAGTTGTATGCTGAATTCTAGAAAAAAGTGTTTTAGTCAAAAGTTTTGGTATAGCTACCAGTCATAAAGAAAGTTCAGAAAATTTATGGGAAAAATTCAATAATTCTTAAGTATAGTGGCCTTAGGGAGTACTCATATGAACATTATGAAATCAGGGAAAATAAAGTCTTAGTTATTTTATGAAAGCATCATTCTGTGTATATTCAATTGCAGGATTATTACGAAATGTAGAAAAATAGGATTTGTGTAGGCAAAGAACAAAGACTGGTTTAAATTATTTGTTTTATACTTAGAAAAGTCATGTGGTGACATGCTGCCTGACGCCTACAACTGCTATTTTTTTTTTATCATTACTGCTTGTTGTTGTAACCCAAACACCTGCAATGATACAATTGATACCTGGTCAGTGCAATATGAATGTATCCAACCTACAACCCTCATCTGGTAACAAGTCTTGGCCTCCTCTATTCTGTCCACAATCCCTGAATAAGGATCAGGAAAGTACTGAAAATATAGTAGGGTGACATTTGCCATAACGACAGCTGATCAGAAGGGTTGCATATAAAGAGAGCATGTTTAGAATCAGAAGTTAAAATAAAATTTCTGCATTGCAGCTGAAAATAAAGAGGAGTACTGAGTTTACCATCTTTATTTAGTTCCTATACACAAAATGTCTATGATCAAATTTATTTTGGATAGTGGCATGCCCAAACTACTTGAAAATAGTTATGAAATGTACTGAAATTAGATTAAATTTCATTTCTGTTCATTGTTGCACAGACTGTTTATATGCAAAAATAAACAAGTTCTATCTGGTGGTAGCCATAAAGCCATACCTCTCAGATCTCTGACTGTAAGAATGGTAATTGAAAGAGGGCCTGGCTGTTGCACTCTGACATTCATTTTAGCATTTGTGGCAAGATCATGCTTTCTATAGGCTTCTCTAAGTCAATGACTGAGTATGGCTGGGGTATGAAGACAGGCTTGTTTGTGGGAGACATAGGACTCCCCTGGTAGTCAACTTTGGCTTAAGAGAAGTCCCATCAGCTTTACTGAACTTGCCTTGGAAATGATCCACCGTCGAAACCCTTCCTCTCTCTTCTGCTCCCTCCTTCTCTTCTTCACTTGGGGTAAGACTTGCATTATGAACTGATGGCTCTCCTAATGTCCCTCCTGATCTTCCCTCCTGACTTTTTTTTAATGATTTCCCTAATACATTTGTCTCATATTTAATCCCATTTTGGTGTCTGTTGCTCAGGAGACCTGTGCTAACACATCTCTATCTACATGTTTCCTTTCATTACATAAATTTTCCCATTGTAGTTCTTGGATATCTCACCTAACTAGATTAGCTTACATTGTTATAACATACCTTGGCATTATTGTTAAAACAAAACAAAACAAACAAACAAACAAAAACAAACACAAGCTAATGTCCACAACATTAATTTAAGACTTGTTAAATTTAAGACACAGATGTTGTTTTGACACTCTTAACAAAGTCAGATTACCATGAGCTGTACACATTTGTAATGCTATTTTATTCTGAGAACACGTGTTTATCCATTTCCATAAACTGATTTCTCAACATGTGATGGTCTCCATTTCTCTGTCTTGTGAACTCCTGAATATCTTTCAATATCCAGTTCCATCTTCACCAAGAGTTAGTAGTTCCTCTACCTGGAATTCCCACACACTGATAAATATCAAGGTAATACTAAAATGGAGTAGTATTTTTTTTTAATATGAAGCTTATTGTCTTTATCCTTTATCAGAAAAGACAAAGACTAATTCCTTTGTAAATGTTGTGTTTTGCTTACGTAAACTCAAAACACAATTTACTAGTTCACATAAGGGAAAAGTAGCTGTGTAAAAGGCAAGGAATTTGGTGGTTCAGGTGGGGGGAAATTCTCTCATTAAAAGTTTAGAAAAGGGAAATATCTACAAATAAATAATGTGAAACAGTAAGACAATAAAAATAATAATGAAATAATTTAATAATAATTTTCATAATACAAATGAAATAATGTAAAACAGTAAAAAAGTCAATAGTGTCCTCTATTCTCAGCATAAGGAACTTACCATCCAGTCTTTGTCTCTCCTGCCTCACTGTTTTTGATCTTCTTGTGCACTTTTTAATTCTATGAACTTGCTTTAAGTTCAACACACACATAGCCAAAGCTAACTGTGTCCTCATCACTGCACCCAACCAACAACTTTCTTCTGATCGGGCTCTTTTTTCTGTGACATTAATCAGGCAGATTCTACATCTCATGGTCGCTTTTGGCCTTTTCCACTTTCACTTTCTTACATCTACGACATTACCAGTGAATTCTGTAATTCTACTTTGCAAGCCATCACTTCCTTTATGTTATCACAGCTCCCACCCCCATTTGGGACCTTGAAAGCTCATATTTACCATACTCCTTTTCTTCTCTAAGGCCCTAACATTTCATATGCCCACAAAGTAAACCTTTCCAAAGTATCTTTAATTGTGTCCTTTTCCTGCTAAAATTATTCAGTGCTTCTCTATTCCTTCCTGAAGAAAACCTAAACCTCTTAGCCTGACATTTATATTTATAAAATCTGACCCCAAACTACCCTTCCAAATTTATCTCCCTTATGAATAAACTATATGCCCCTTTAGTTCTGAAATTGCTTAATGATGCTTAAAAATACTTGAGGAGCTGGTTAAAAGTTTGGATTTCTGGGGCGCCTGGGTGGCTCAGTCGGTTAAGCGTCTGACTTTGGCTCAGGTCATGATCTCATGGTTTGTGAGTTTGAGCCCCACACTGGGCTCTGTGCTATCAGTTCAGAGCCTGGGGCTTGCTTTGGATTCTGTATCTCCCTCTCACTCTGCCCCTCCCCCACTCATGTTCTGTCTCTCAAAAAAGGAAGAGATGCTAAAAAAAATTTAAAAAAAATAAAAAAGTTTGGATTTCTACTCTTACATCTCCAGAGATGGTGGAACAAAAGTTCAGGGGTTGAATCAGGGACTCTACATCTTGTATGTATTCTCTAAGTGACTTTGCTGCAGGTGTTCATCATATTACATCCCGAGAAACACTGTTATATTCTGCTAAAACTAAATACTAGTTTTCCCCAGTAAGCACTCCTTTTCTTGCTGACTCTTTGAATGTGTCTACATTGTCTTCACACCAAGAAAAACTGTTTTCATTCATTCATTACTTCACTCACTCACTCACTCAAACAAAACCTACTTCTAATTGTGCTGCAAATAACTGATGCATTCCATTTTCAAATCCACAAGAGTTCTTATTTTCTTCCCATAAACATTTGCCCAGGTAATTGAAACAAATAATTCACACCTGGTGATACTTATTATTTAGTTATGGTTTGTATGTAACCATAAAGAAAAGACTTGAGAAACTGCCTTTTGCAAATCCTTCAACTATCTAGAAAATGCATGTTTCCCATATGCAAGGGTTTAGATGGATCTGGAAACTAATCCTATTTTATGTTTTTTAAGATTTTATTTTTTTAATGATTTAAAAACTTGTTTATGTTTATTATTTATTTATTTTGATAGAGGGCACACACTTGTGCAAGAATGGGGGAAGAGCAGAGAGAGGGAGAAATAGAATCCCAAGTAGGATTAATGTTGTCAGCAGAGAGCCTGACATGGGGCTTGATCCCATAAACTGTGAGATCATGAAATCAAGAGATGGTTAATTAAGCAATTGAGCCACCCAGGTGCCTCAAAAAGGTTTTATTTTATTTTTTAAAGTAATCTCTACATTCTATGTGGGGCTGAAGTCATAACTCCGAGATAAAAGTCACACTGTCCACTGACTGAGCCAGCCAGGCACCCATTTTTTTTACTGTTTATTTGTATTTTGAGAGAGAGAGACAGAGAAAGAGAGAGAAAAACAGTCCATGAGCGGGGAAGGGGCAGAGAGAGACAAACAGAATCTGAAGCAGGCTCCAGGCTCTGAGCTGTCAGCACAGAACCTGACGTAGAGCTTCAACTCATGAGCCTTGAGATCATGACCTGAGCCAAAGTCAGACACTTAACCTACAGAGTCACCCAGCTGCCCCACCTCTAATACTATTTTAATGCAAATTTGTCTTACACTGTTTGTAGGTTTGATATTTTAAAATTCTACTTTACTATCAAATGTGAATAGTAAGAGGTCATGCAAGAAATTAAACAGTGTACACAGGTGTGAGTATCAAGGATCTCTTAACTGTTCTATAATACAGCCCATTACAATATTTGGCAAAAATGTTTTTGGAATGCCTATTCATTGGCCACACTGAAGTAAAACATTTGCTCAGAATGGTTAATCAGCAAGTACTGTAAACGGAGGAAGCCATCTGCGAGCCTGGATGTTCATTTCTGCCTTTGTAATTTCCCAATCTGAAGAACATCTGGAGGAGGCTGACAGTTATTATCTAAAACATTCTTCTCTTTTAATACCAATGCTCTTAACATATTCCCTAAACTTCTTTTCTAACCTAAAACATCTTCACCTGCCCCAAATCTGAGCTATCACAAAAACCAATTTTCTTCCTGATATCCTCATTTGGCATCTGCTATCTCTCTAAATGCACATGTGGTGAATGTGTGCAATGACCCAAGAGAGAAGTAAAAAACTTACCCCAGAAGATGATAACCTTGTTTGACTTGCTCTCCATTTCAAGGTGTAAACCAAGTGTCACTCCAAAATGAGTAGTTTGCAGTAATGATGGAAATAAAGTTTCCGTGTGTGGCTTTGTGTGTGCATATGAAACAGAGCTGAGTGGTTTGAGAGTGTATAGAAATAAAACAATACAGGAGAAATAACTTACAATAACATTATGACATTTTCCTTTCAAATTTTTTATTTAGTAATATTTAAATTATAACCTAGCAGTTTAAATTGTGAATTCTTAGATCAATATGAAACCACATAAAGAGAAAAAAATCAATTCTTGCAACAACACTGATTTTCTCTTGTCTTTGCTTAGTATCATTAATGGTGTAAGATATTGATTCCGCTTTAAAAATAACAGTTCTACAGACAGTTTCCTAGGGTTGAGATCACTGTTCATTTTAATTTTCTTTAAAGCTGATTTGCAATCAATGTCCACTACACAAAGATGATGTTCTAAGAACCAAATGAAATTGGGTATTTCTACCTTGCCACACTTTTTTTAATCCTCCTCCTTAAAGATAATCATAGAATAATTTAAGTAAAAAAGAATGATGACCTAAGTGTTTAAGTTGTAGTCATGAAGGGCTATGCTAGACCTAAAATTTCCATTTGAAAATGTTAACAGATAGTTCCTTTCTATAATTAATAAATCCTTTAGACATACTATCTTTCACTTGACAAAAGAGTTTTTACACTGAATTTACATTTCTGCTCAAGGTTCTCCTTTGTCATCTTAAAATGTATCCTATTACATACGGGGGCGGAGGGCAGGATAAGATACTTCCTCATTTAACATTCAGTCTTTCCTGAAGTTTCCAGACAATGTAAGCCACTGCCACTGCCAACCCATCCATCTCTTATGGAGAACCTCTTTCCAGCCCTGAGTGACTCTTTATTTGGGATCCTTCTGTATATCTTCTGTTTCTCTCTCTTTGTAAGTCAAGACTTCCCACTCTAGATTTTTTTTTTTAGAAGATACAAGAATTGGGTAACATTCCTATCTGTGTAACTATTTGGAACTCTAAATGATCACTGGGAAAATGGTCACAGATAAGGAAATCAGCACATGGTGAAATAAAACAGGGTAAATTATATACTAATTGAGCCTAACTGCTTGTATTATAGAACATTCATTAGTCTTCTGATGCCAAATGTCCAGCCAGATGTTGTTCCTGGTCTGACAACAGTGTGAATCTGCAATATGTTGTGCGATTGTTTTATGATGCCCTACCCCCAATTTAGCCTGGTCCTACAGTTAATGTTCATTTTTAAAGCTCTGGCAAAGGCCTTACACATAGCTTTTTAAAACTAAGTTCACTGAAAATATTGAGGCTTTTTCACTGTATATTCATAGATTAGAGAGTTAAAGTGGTTGTAATGATACTTAAAAAAAAAAGTAACTTTCATTCAGCCTCTATAGAAAACAATATGGAAGTTTGAAAAGATTTGAAAAGATATATGAACCCCTATGTTCATATACACTGATAAAAGACCAGAAAAGAAGATATGGTGTTTATATACCATGGAATATTACTCAGCCATAAAAAGAATAACATATTGCCATTTGCAACAACATGGATGGACCTTGAAGGTTTCATGATTCTAAGTGAAATAAGTCAGACAAAGAAGGACCAAAGAAGGAAATGCCACAATTTCACTTATATGTAGAATCTAACAAACAAAACAAAACAAAACCTAGACTCATAGGTGCAGAAAACAGATTAGTGGTTGTCAGAGGGTACACAGGTGAAGAAGAAGGTGAAATGGGTGATAGGGATCAAGAAATACAAACTTGCATTTATAAAGTAAATAAATCATGGGGATGCAATGTACAGCATGGGGAATACAGCCAATAATATTGTATTAACTTTGTATGGTGACAGATAATAACCTATGATACATACAAACATCCAATCACTATGGTGTATCCCTGAATATATATAAATATCATATGGCATGTTAGTTATACCTCACTTTAAAAAAGTAAGTTTCAAAGCATAAAGTGATTTTATTTTCATAGATTTCACTTATACTTCAGCACTAAATATAACTTGAATCAATATAAAAGGTGAGCAAGTTATTATAGATTGCCTTTCAAGAACTTTACACAGTGCAGTCCACTATATATGGCCAAGGTAGTGGCAGTGATATGTTTCATTTAATAATAAAAATGACTTTGTAATAGAAAAATGAATCACCAACAAGAAATCCTGTTAGTGCAAAGGCACAGTAGCCTACGTCTGAAAGGAAAAAAATGCACTGAACCCCTTTTTGTCCCACTATCATGCAACTCTCTAGATAGAAAGCACTGAATAAGTAAGAACATTTTATAATTAAATTTACTTAGTATTTTAATAATCTAGAAATAGCTTAAGATATTCTTGCTTCATTTTAATTTTATTTTGTAGTAAAAAGAAAATCTTATAGTGGGGTATACATATATGTAATAAGTCACGCCGGCACTCAAACAAACTCTGAACTTATGTTTGTAAATTATTTACATATATTAAACAATGCCACATATTACAAAAAAGAATAAATGATGAATGAAGGAAATTGTCTTTAGAAAAAAAAAAAAGAAAACTTCCCTCTATTATGAAAAACATCTATAACTCATGGTTCAAAGTGTCCCAACTATGTAGGTGTTATATACCTTAATACTTGGACCAAATTAGTTTTTTTTTCTTTTTTCTATTTTTTCTTGGTTCAATAGTTACTTTTTGAGGCCTCATGCTTCAAAATAATTTTTGCTGAATTGCATTCGTTTAATTCAATTACATTATAAAAATAATACATGTTCACTTTAGCATGTTTGGGAACTACTTGCTCTGTCCCAGATAGTCCTTCTTTCTTTCTTTATTATTATATTTTTATATTTATTGACTGCCTACTATGCACAGGATACTCTGCCAGATTCTATGGATTAAGAAAAAAAGTAAAAAAGACATGATTCCTACAGTAAGAAAAACTATACAGTACTAATGGTGAAGTTGGACAGTTGATGAGGAAATTAAAAATCTGTGCAACAAAGGCCATACTAGGGAGTGAGGCAACAGAGGTATTAACCTTGTCCTTGAGCTCAAGGAAGAATATCTGGAAAAAGTAGCATGCAAGCTGTAGCATCTGCAGCCATGAGATGAACTTTCTTCAAGATTCTTCCCACAGGTATGGATGTGAAAACAATACGTTTAATTGTATTTTACCATATTTGCATTATATTGTAGTAAATGTGGTTTATTTAAGAAGTCCCCCTTTACCCAATCCCCCCTCCAGAAAGTGTTTCTTCCTAGGGCTTCTTGATTTCCCAAAAGGCAATGGAATATCTGTGTATCTCATAGTACTGATTGTAAGAAGTCAATTTTGGGGAAAGTAACAGGATTAGAAAGGCAAATCCAGTCTAGAGACTAAAGCTATTGGGAAAAAAAATCACAGAAATACTTTTGACATTATATTTTCTTCTCTTTTCTAAGTTTGCTAAGAAAGCATCCATTCCTTCAGTCCAAAGACTACTATTTAATACACTAAGGCTGTAGCTAACAAGTGATTTGATGACACTCCTTCAAGAATGAAGCAAACAACAAAATGCTGTCAATGTCAAAGACACAGGGATACAATGATTAAATGAGTTGCAGTGTTTTTGCTTCCCTTACTGATGGTAAAAATGAGTCATTGTGATGACTATTATTAAGGTGAAGAATTTTAGGGGGGCGCCTGGGTGGTTCAGTCTATTAAGCATCCCACTTCAGCTAAGGTCATGACCTCATTGTTGGGAGTTCAAGCCCCGCATGCGGCTCTGTGCTGACAGCTCAGAACCTGGAGCCTGTTTCAGATTCTGTGTCTCCCTCTCTCTGCCTGCTCCTCCCCTACTCACATTCTGTCTGTCTCTCTCTCACTCAAAAATAAATAAACATTAAAATTTTTTTTTTAAAGGTGCAGGACTTAGGGACCCTAATGTAAAAAAAAATTAAAAAGGAGCCTATTTCATTCCACAAATATTTTCTAACATATTTTAGGTTTTAATCAAGCTCATTGTTTTTAAAAAAAACATTTAGGGGCACCTGGGTGGCTCAGTCGGTTAAGCGGCCGACTTCAGCTCAGGTCATGATCTCGCGGTCTGTGAGTTCGAGCCCCATGTCGGGCTCTGTGCTGACAGCTCAGAGCCTGGAGCCTGCTTCAGATTCTGTGTCTCCCTCTCTCTGACCCTCCCCTGTTCATGCTCTGTCTCTCCCTGTCTCAAAAATAAATAAAACGTTAAAAAAAATTAAAAAAAAATTTAACGTTCATTTATTTTTGAGATGGGGGGAGGGGCAGAGATAGAGGGAGACACAGAATCTGAAGCAGGCTCCAGGCTTTGAGCTTTCATTACAGAGTCTGACATGGGGCTTGAACCCATGAACCATGAGACCATTTCCTGAGCCAAAGTGGGATGCTTAACCGACTGAGCCACCTAGGTGTCCCTGAATTAAGCTTCTTTAATCTGTGATGTAATTAGCCTCAACTACCAATATATTTCTAATATAAAAATCATAATAACTCAACATGATAAATTTGGCTAAGTTTAAGTACACAATAATATGACATCTATATAATAACTGCATTCTCTTAAAATAATAAGAGCTTAACTCTTTAAAACAATAATCGGTCAAGAACTGCTTGAAACGCTTTTCAAAAGTTCATTTAGTCTTCATAAGAAATGTACACCATAACTTCAATTATTATCTCTTTTTTATAGAAGAGAGAACTAAAGCCTAGAGAAGTTAAGTAACTTCCTCAAGATCACACAGCCTGTAAATGGCGAAGTCAGGATTCAAACACAGTCAGCCTGGCTCCAGTGCTGCTGTTCCTAACAAGTGTGCCATTCCTACTTGCACACATATGTGCTTTGTTATTTGTTTTCAAATATCACTCTTCTGCTGATGTTCCCCCCCTTCATCTGTGTGTGTGTGTGTGACTCAGAAGTTATGCAATTACCAAAGTCTTACCCACACTACACGCAAAAATTAGTACTTCAGCTGTAATTTTACTTACGTGTCGTTGATTAACGCAATGCTTCTAAGACCCCTGTTCTTTTTAGTACCTTTTCTCCAACTAAACCACCCAATTAAATCCGTTGCCATGATTACCTGGCAGGGGAATACAGGCCTCTGCTGTTCCCCCAGCAGTTCACAGTGATGTTCTCTTCTTTGAAGCCCTGCTTTGCCGCACATTTCCTTTGCCCTTCCTACTGGAAGTGCCTCCCTTGGCAGCTGTTTGAGGGTCCTGTTATCAGCCATTCTGCTCCTGTATCTATGCTGGGGAGGAAACAGTGTAGCAGCAGGCACCACTGTCTCACTCATGGTGGAGTACCTGACTTGTGGGATTAGATTTCTAAATTGAGTTAGATGACACAGGCCTTCAGTTTGGAGAGGAACGTTGTGCACACTGATACTGTGGCCTCTTTCCAAGACTACCCAGATATGTTTATAGTTCATGCTATGGTTCTCACACCGTGACCCATACCATCTTGGTGTACAAATGTAAAGTATGTCACAGTATTTTCTTATAAATCATAAGGTAATGGAAATTGTGAATAATTTCCTTTTAAATATTACACAAGATTTCAATAATATCATGACCATTTTCTTAAGTAGAAAATTGAGTGCATAAGGTTATTACAGCTAGCTGGTCAGCAATTGTGTTTAATACTGCATCTGCCCATGGGAATGTACTGCTCATGGGAGTCAGAGCAGAGAAAAGACGAAGTGCTTCTCCATTCATTGGCCAATGAATGGGGCGGGACCAGCTGCCAGCTCTGGTGTAGCAGAACTGGTCTCCCTGAGCAAGTGGATTCCTTGGAACTCCAGCCCGATGTGATATAATCCAACGAAGTCTGAATTTATGCTTGACATTTGTATGGTTAATGATCATAATAAACAAAAGCTGAAAAGATGTCTGGAGATACTATTTACAAAGATGTCTGCTTTCTAGTATTTAGGGTTGATTTTATCCAGGAGAGTCCTTTGTTACATGTTGAAAGCCTCTAATAGATAGTGGGGTACATCTGAGCTTCATGCTAATCAATAAACCTACTGTGGCTATGCAACTCAATCCAGGACTTTTTTGTAAGAACTTTCTGATGTGTCCATGCAGAACTTCCTGAAATCCTCTTTTAAATCTTCTAATAATCTTCTGATTGATGAAACTGCTTTCATATCTTCCATACATCCATAATTCTGGTTGTATAAGATATATGGAAAGATAGGAAACCCAACTTCACCCCATTGGTCATGAAGAATGAATTCTCCACTGCATGATACCTTTGGTTATAGAGTAGGGGCTTCTAGATCATGATACTTTAAAATGGTATTCTTAAGGCATTAGGGATTGCACTGTGCTGCTAAATTTCCACAATCATTTTTCTTCAAAAGACAGAGCAAATAAAAAAAAGTATAATAAATTGAAAAAATCCCCACAGAAATGTAAAATGCATCACTGAAATTTTTCCTCCCTCTAAAACGATAATAGCTTCAATGGGCCATTATCATCTGAGGTAAAGGGAATGAGACACTACCTGTCAATGAGTGTTTAGGGATTGGTTACATTAATACATGGCATACATCACTGAAGCAACATTTCATAACATCCCATTTGCGATAGCAACTGTCTGAGGCATAAATGTTTACTTAGGGAATCACTGATGTATGTGTCATTACCACGTTAGGAGTACCTGATATTATGTCACCGTGTGATTGATGACTTCTTAATCTCTAAACTCACTTTGACTTTTTGGGCCTGGATTGCTGGCCCTATAAATTGTTATGGCTATTTCTGAAATTGCTCTAGTAAGCTGTATGAAATTGCTTTTTGAGTTAATTACACATAATGAACATCAGGAAATACAGATACGAGCCATTCCAAGTTAGGGTATAGTTAGGGTGAATTGCTTTGTAATTTCACCTACATGACATAAATATATATGTAATTAATTATCTTAACCTAGTGTGGCTAATTCCAATATGTAACATAGAAAATGTGTGTGGTATCATACAAAATGGATGTGATGAACATAGTGAAATACCTAAGAAGGTGAGTGGTCAGCAGGCATTACCACCATTTCCAACTCTGATCTAAAGCACTATGTGGTAACTCAGAAGGCAGATGCTCATTCTATAGGGATGGAAATAATAGATTTGAAAAGTTTAACTCAGGAAAGGTGGGGTCCGTAATGACAGAAAACACATATTTACTAACTTGCCTTGGAACTTATTTGTAAAAAAGGTTTTGTTTTTTGTTTTTTGTTTTTTTTTTTTTACATATTATTTGTTTGTTATCTCTATTCATTAACTATATAGGATGTAACTTGGAACAGCTAATTGTTCATGAAAAACAATGACACTATTTTACATCAGCGTAGGCTCAAGATGAGAATTGAAAAGTCAGCAGAACTATTATTTGCCTTTCCCCCAATCTGCTGCTAGATTACAATAATCATGAGCGTTTTTCGACATGGTAGAGAATGAATGCTGCTAGATTCCTTCTCCAGTGGCCATGGCACATACAATTTACAGGAATCATATCCAATAAGATATAAAACAGAAATCAAAAAATGTTAATATTGGCAATAAAGCTTGAGTTTTGCTAGGTCCTGTCTTAAGTGCTTTATCTAAATGTTGCCATCATCTAATCCTATGAAACTTCATGCATGGTAAGTATTATTATGACTGTTTACATATGAAAGGGTAAGCCTAACAGAGGTAAGGTAACTTAACCAAAGTTTCAGAGTTAGTGTGTTACAGCTAGAACTTGAATCTAGGGCTGCCTGACTCCAAATTGGTGTTCCTTCCACTTTGCTCTGATTGGGTAAGGAATCTAAGAAATTCAAGGATATTTAAACCTCATTAGCCTGTATTTTAAACTAAAACATTGACTTTTGCTTTGGGGAGTGAAGAACCGGAATGATTCAATGAGACCTATATCTTTTTCAAGGTTCTCAAAAAGCAAAAGCAACTCCAGGAAAGGACACTAGGACAAAATGCCAGTTGATTCCCCTTCACCCCATCTTCCTAAGTACTGCTGCTCCTTGGCAATTATTTTAGGCCTTCGCCCTTGGGGCTTGTTTAATTTAATTAAAACTTTCCTCCCCAAAGTACTTTTGTGCTCATGCTTGTGTAGGCTTATTTTTGTGTACTTATTCGCGATCTTTATGCTTCAAATGAAAGGTAGGGCTTAGCTTCAGGCAAATTTTACTGAGAAGCTCAAATGATACCACCAATGACCTGGTTCCTCTCACTCTCCTTGAAATATGTTGGAAATATCATCTTCAGGCTCCAAATCATGGCCTCCCTATCCCTGCCATACATTGCCCTTCTAGGCTCTCCAATCACTGATCTGAGCCTCATATTCTCATACTACACCATCCAAGGAAAGGAAACGATCTCTTCTGGTAGAAGAGGGGAACATTTTTTTTTTTTTCTATTCCAGAAAAACATTTTCTTATATGTCATTGGGTTTGATTGTATTATGTGCCCTAAACCAGTCACTGTAACTTCACAGTTAACAGGTAACAACCAGTGATATGTGGACTATCCAGTGACAAAGAAAAATTTTAATTTACATACCTAAGCAATTTACTTGAACCTCCATGCTGACAGTTTGCCATTCTAACTGATCCTCATTGTAACTGACTCTCATACCATAATGTCAGCTGAGTTTTTCAGTTGGCAAATGCAACGAGAAAAAGCGACTTCTGAAACTTTTAATATAAATACCTGTTAGTTTGGTATTTGGAGCTAAGCTTTCTCTCAATTGGTAGACCCAGTTTGTTTTCTAAATACTTTCATTAATATATATATATATATATATATATATATATATATATATATATATATATATCTTTCTCATCTTATTCCCAGTTTTCTATCTGGAAACAAACCTTTGAAGTTATCAAAACTCTTCACTAGCAACATGAATTTTTAATCAATGATAAAGGGTTATTATAAAGCAATCAGACTTAAAATATAACCTACTAGCAGCAAACTTGATTTTTAGAGGTCCTGATCCAAGTCATTTTTGGCATGCTTAGTTAAAATCTTGCCTCAAATGGGAACAGTCTGATATTTTTTCCCTTTAGCCATGTCATATGACTTTTGTTTTGTTTTACTTAGATATAGTTGAAAGGAGTAGATAATCATAGAGAGACCTCATTACCATCTCTACCACCTGCTCACTCATGAATAATTTAAACTAGGCCAGCTATTCAAGGCCTGCTTCTTTTCTTATTTTTTCATAAAATACATGTTATGTTATAATGCTCCAGAAAATGTAATCGACTTTCCACAATAAAGAAACTCAACTAAAATTGATAAAACTAAAAACTAAAAATGAAAGAAAAAAGAAAAAAATATCTAGGAAGGTATCAGTCTCTTTTATCTAATAATTTCTGGATAACTTACCAGCATTGATTAATAAAACCTGACCAGAGAAGCAGTAGTCATTATTCAACTCATTTAACTAACTGGCAAAGATAGATAGCTTGAAAATTTTCACCTCATGGAGAGAAAAAAAGGGATGAACATAGACATATGATCTTTGTTCTAATTATCAAATTAAACTCTTTTTTTGTCATGATTAAACTCTTTTAAATTAAGTATCTTGTGATTCTCAAATATTATCAATTTAGTGAAAAAATGGAAAAATAATCAGCTTGTACAAGATTCATATGGAAGGAAAAATATTTTTAAGTCTTTAGTTCCTTAGAAAACTAATTTTTAGTATTGATTGCTTATAAGCTTTAAATATATTTCTGCATGGAATGTGTCTTCATCTGCTCACTCAAACTTAGGAAGTTTACTTACTATCATCTAACTCAGGGGTCTGTAAATTGTGACCTATCAGTTATCCACCTATTTCTTTTTAATAAAGTTTTACTGGAATACAGCCATGCTTGTTTGTTTACATTGTCTGTGGCTGCTTTCTTTTTGCACCATCAGAATTAAATGCTTATGACAGAGACCATATGGCTTGCAAGCCTAAAATATTTACTATCATGCTTATTAAGAAGTTTGTAGACCAAAAAAAAAAAGTTTGCAGACAAAAATAAAAAATAAGTTTGCAGACCCTTGATCTAATTTCCCTCTAAAAATTTAATATACAGAAAGCACTTCCTTTGAAAATATTTCATTTATGAACCTTTCTGACATATCAATTTTAAAAGAACGGTATTGTCTTAGGGTACTTAGCCTTCTTTTTTTATAATGTTAAACTTTTTTTTTTTAATTCCAGTGTAATTAACATACAGTGTTATATTGATTTCAGGTGCATAATATGGTGATTCAACAATTCCATATATTATTCAGAGCTCATCAAAATAAGTGTACTCTTGGGGATGGGGGGAGAAGAGAAGAGAAGTGTACTCTTAATTCCCTTTACCTATTTCCCCCATACTCCCACCCCTCTCCCCTCTGATAACCATCAGTTTGTTCTCTATAGTTAAGAGTCTTGTTTCTTAGTTTGTCTCTTCTTTTCCCCTTTGTTCCTTTGCTTTTTTTCCTAAATTCCATATATAAGTGAAATAATATGGTATTTGTCTTTCTCTGACTTATTTTGCTTTCAGCATTAGATTCTCTAGATCCATCCATGTTATTGCAAAGGCAAGATTTCATTCTTTTTTATGGCTAAATGATATTCCTGTGTGTGTGTGTCTGTGTGTGTGTGTCTCTGTGTGTGTGTGCAAATTCTTCATCCATTAATCTATCAATGGACACTTAAGTTCCTTCCATAATTTGGCTATTGGTAAAAAAATGCTGCAGTAAATTTAGGGGTGCCTCTGTTCCTTTGAATTAGTGTTTTCATATTCTTTTGATAAATACCAAGTAGTGTGATTACTGGATCATAGGGTAGTTTTTTTTTGTTTGTTTTGTTTTGTTTTGTTTTGTTTTGTTTTGTTTTTTGTTTTGTTTTTTTTTTAATTTTTGAGAGACTTCCATATTGTCTTTCAAAGTCTCTGCACCAATTGGCATTCTGGTGCCATTCAGTGCATGATAGTTTCTATTTCTCAAAGTCCTTGCCAACACTTATTGTTTCTTGTGTTTTTGATTTTAGCCATTGTCATAAGTGTGAGGTGGTATCTCATTGTGATTTTGATTTGCATTTCCCTGATGACCAGTAAGGTTCAAGTTTTTTTCAGGTGTCTGTTGGCCACTTGTATGTCCTGTTTGGAGAAATGTCTGTTCATGTCTTCTGCTCATTTCTAATTGTATTAGTTGTTTTTTTGTGTGTTGAGTTATGTCAGTTCTTCATATATCATTGGATATGTCATTTATCTTCTCCCATTCAGTGGGTTCTCTTTTAGTTTGGTTGTTGTTTCCTTTGCTGTGCAGATGCTTTTTATTTTGATGTAGTCTCAACAGTTTATTTCTACTTTTGTTTCCCTTGCCTCAGAAGACATATCTAGAAAGCTGTTGCTGTGCCTGATGCCAGGGAAATTACTGCCTGTGCTCTCTTCTAGGCCTTTTATGGTTTCAGGCATCACATTTAGGTCCTCAATCCATTTTGAGTTTTCTTTTGTGTATGTGTAACAAAGTGGTCCAACTTCATTATTTTGTATGTAGCTGTTCAGTTTTCCTAACACCATTTGAAGATGCTGTCTTCTACCTGTTTCATATTCTTGTCTTTTTTGTTGAAAATTAATTGAGCATACAATCGTGGGTTTATTTCTGGTTTTCTATTCTGTTCTGTTGATCGATATGCCTATTTTTATGCTAGAACCATACTGTTTTAATTACTACAGCTTTGTAATATAACTTAAAGTCTGGAATTGTGATACCTCTAGTTTTGTTTTTCTTTTTCAAGAATGCTTTGTCTATTCAGAGTCTTCTGTGGTTCCATACACATTTTTGGATTGTTTGTTCTAGTTCTGTGAAAAATGCTGTTGGTATTTTGATAGGGTTTGCATTAAATGTGTAGATTGCTTTGGACAGTATAGACATTTAACAATATTTGTTCTTCCAATCCATGAGCATAGAATGTCTTTCCATTTCTTTGTGACATCTTCTATTTCTTTTATCAAAAATTACAGTTTTCAGAATACAGGTCTTTCACTTCTTTGGTTAAGTTTATTCCTAGGAACTTTATTATTTCTGGTGCAATTGTAAAGGATTGTTTTCTTAATTTCACTTCCTGCTACTTCATTATTAGTGTATATAAATGCAACAGATTTCTGTACATTGGTTTTGCATCCTGTGACTTTACTGAATTCATTTATCAGTCCTACTAGTTTTTTCGTGGAATCTTCAGGTTTTCTATATATAGTATCATGTTATCTACCAATGGTGAAAGTTTTACTTCTTTCTTACCAATCTGGATGCCTTTTACTTCTTTTTGTTGTCTGACTTCAGTACTATGTTGAATAAAGTGGTGTGAGTAGACATTCCTGTCTTGTTCCCGACCTTAGAGGGAAAGCACTCAGGTTTTCACAAATTGAGTGTGATGTTAGCTGTAGGTTTTTCATGTAAGCACTTTATTATGTTGAGGTATGTTCTTTATAAACCTACTTTGTTGAGGGTTTTTATCATGAATAGATGTTGTACTTTGTCAAATGCTTTTTCTGCATTTATTGAAATGATCTGTGGTTGTAATCTTTTCTCTTATTGATGTGATGTATCACATTGATTCATTTGTGAATATTGAACCACTCTTGCACCCCAGGAACAAATCCTGCTTGTTTGCGGTGAGTAATTTTTTAAAATGCATTGTTGGATATGTTTTGCTAATATTTTGTTAAGAAATTTACATCTATGTTCATCAGACATATTAGCCTGTAGTTCTCTTTTTTTGTGGTGTCTTTATCTGGTTTTGGAATCAAGTAATGTTGGCCTCATGGAATGAATTTGGGAGTTTCCATTCCCCATCCATTTTTTGGGAAAAGTTTAAGAAGAATAAGTATTAACTATTCTTTAAATGTTTGGTTAAATTCACCGGTGAAGGCATCTGGTCCTAGACCTCTGTTGGTTTGGAGTTGTTTGATTACTGACTCAACTCCATTGCTGGTAATCAGTCTGTTCAAATTTTCTCTTCCTGTTTCAGTTTAAGTAGATTACATGTTTTTAGGAAATTTATACATTTCTTCTAGGAGTTTATACATTTCTTCTAGGTTGTTTCATTTGTTGGCATATAATTTTTTATAATATTCTTTTACAATCCTTTGTATTTCTGTAGTGTTGGTTGTTATTTCTCCTCTTTCGTCTGTGATGTTGTTCATTTGAGTCCTCTCACTCTCTTTCTCTTGTTTTTTAATTAGTCTGTCTAGATGTTATCAATTTTGTTGATCTTTTCAAAGAACCAGCTCCTGGTTTCATTGATCTGTTCTATTGTTCCTTTTTGTTGTTGTTGTTTATTTTTGTTTTTGTTTTGATTTTAGTTTCTGTATCATTTGTTTCTGCTCTAATCTTTATCATTTCTTTCTTTCTGCTGGACTCAGGCTTTGTTTGCTGTTCTCTTTCTAGCCCCTTTAGGTGCAAAGTTAGGTTGTTTACTTGAGATTTTTCTTGTTCTTAAAGTAGGCCTGTATTTCTATATATGTCCCTCTTAGAACCACTTTTGCTCATCCCAAAGATTTTGAAATGCTCTGTTTTCATTTTCATTTGTCTCCATATATTTTTATTTTCTCTTTGATTTCCTGATTGCACTATTCATTGTTTAGTAGCATGTTATTTAACTTCTATGTATTTTTGCTCTTCCAGATTTGTGTGTGTGTGTGTGTGTGTGTGTGGTTGATTTCAAATTTCATTGTGCTGTGGTTACAAAAGATGCATGATATAACTTTGATCTTTTTGAAATTGTTGAGCCTTGTTTTGTGACCTAACATGTGATCTATTCTGGAGAATGTCCCATGTGCACTTGAAAATAATGTGTACTCTCCTGTTTTAGGATGGAAAGTTCTGAATATATCTAGTATATCCATATTAGGTCCAGTGTGTCATTCAAAGCCACTACTTCTTTGTTGATTTTCTGTTTAGATGATCTGTCAATTGATGTAAGTGTTAAAGTCCCCTACTAATATTGCATTACTACTGATTAGTTTCTTTACATTTGTTATTAACTCTTGTATATTTGGGTGCTTCCATGTTGGATGCATAAATATTTATAATTGTTAAATCTTTTTGTTGAATGTCCCCTTAATGATTATATAGGGTCTTCTTGTCTCTTCTTACAGTTTTTGCTTTAAATTCAATTTTGTCTGATATAAGCCAGGCTGCCTTTTCACATTCATCTGCATGATAAATGCTTCGCCAGTCCCTCATTTTCAGTATGCACGTGTTTTAGGTCTGAAATGAGTCTCTTGTAGGCAGCATATAGATGCGGCTTGTTTTGTTTGTTTCCTTTGCTTTTATTTTTTTAACTTTTTTTTAAAGCCCAAATATCACCCTGTGTCTTTTGATTGGACCCTTTAGTCCTTTATATTCAAAGTAATTATTAATAAACGTATATTTATTGCCATTTTGTTATTTAGTTTGTTTTTGTGGATCTTCTCTGTTCCTTTCTTCCCTTGCTCTCTTATCTCACAATAAATTGGCTTTTTTTAGTGATATACTTGGATTCCTTTCCCTTTATTTTTTGCATATCAATTACTGGGTTTTGATAAGGGATTACCGTTAGATTTGTATATAGCAGGTTTGTATATCTTCTGCATACAGCAGTCCACATCAAGTTGATGGTCGCTTAAGTTTGTATCTATTCTTACTCCTCTCCTTCTCACATTTTAGGTATGTGGTATCATACTTTACTTCCTTTTATTTTGTAAGTCCTTTGACTGATTTTTACAGATACACTTATTTTTACTTCTTTTGTGTTTCCTATATTTCTTACACTATTTATGGTCTTTTCACTCGAAAAGTCCGTCCCCTTTAACTTTCCTAGTAGGACTGTTTTAGTTGTCATGAAATCCTTTAACTTTGCCTGGAAAACTCTTTATCTATCCTTCTATTCTGAATGATAGCTCTGCTGGATAGAGCATTTTTGGCTGCAGATTTTTTTTTTTTCCTTTCAGCATTTTGAATATATCATGCCATCTCTTTCTGGCCTGCAAAGTGTCTGTTGAAAAATATACTGATAGCCTTATGAGGTTTCCCTTGTATGTAACTGTTCTCTTTTCTCTTGCTGCTTTTAAAATTCTTTCTTTATTACTGCTTTTTGCCATTTTAATTCTATGTGTCTTGGTGTGGACCTCCTTGGGTTATGGGAGGATGGATCTCTATGCCTTCTGGATCTGAATTTCTGTCTTCTTCCCCAAATTCAGGGAATTTTCACCTATTATTTCTTCAAATAAATTTTCTGCCCTCTTCTCTCTCTCTTCTTCTTCTGGGACCCCTATAATGCAAATGTTATTACACTGGATGGAGTCGCTGAGTTCCCTAAGTGTATTCTCATTTTGCATTATTTTTTTTCTCTCACCTGCTCAGCTTGATTGCTCTGCATCACTCTGTCCTCCATGTTGCTGATTCATCCTGCTTCTTCTAGCCTGCTATTTATTCCAACTAGTGTATTTTTAATTTCAATTATTTTGTTCTTCAACTCTGATTGGTTCTTTTTTACTTTTGTGTTAAGGGTCTCACTCATGCCCTCCACTCTTTTCTCAAGTCCTGTGTCTTTATAATCATAAATTTAAATTCCCTATCAGGCATATTACTGTTTTACTTACGTCTCTTGGTGTGATTTGTCCTGAACTTATATTTGGGACATATTCCTGTCCCCTCATTTTGCCTGTCTGTGTCTGTTTCTGTGTGTTAAAAAAAGTAAGTTATGTCTCTTGTTCTTGAAAGTAGTGGCATCCATTTTTAATAAGGTGGTGCTGGTCTTCTACAGAGGACACAAAGTTGTTGCTGAGGCCAGGTGTCTGGGTTCACTTTACGAAGTGTGCATGGTCAAGGCCTCTGTGCCCACAAGATATGTGCACTTGTCTTCTTCAACAGGGGATGCGCAGTTGCTACCAAGACCAAGGCTGGTCAGGCCACTCCACAAAGCATGAGTGTCCACCACAGGAAGTGACAAGCTGCCACCAGGACTGAGGCCACAAAAAGCACACAACTGGGAGGTCCAGTGTTGTCAAGATTCGTACCAGTCTTCTGGAGGAAGTGACCTGTAGTTTGGGTCCTGGTTGGATGGGATGAGATGTGGTGTAAACAACTTAGGTGGTGAATTCTGGTGCCATGCTGGTTCCCACAGGTGGCCTGTGTGCTGAGGGGCAGGGAAGGGAAATGGTGTGGCTAGCTCCTTTGTTGCAGGAGATGTCCCTCAGGGAACTCTGAGATTAGTAAATAACTCTCCCTCCAGAATGCCCCAAGTGTTTTTCAAACTGTTGCTTCAATGTTGTATCACTGCAGGCTGTTAGTTATGCTCTTTAAGGGAGGTAACTAAGGGAGGTAACTCAGAGCATGAGCAGGGGAGGGGCGGGGGAGGGGGGGGAGACACAGAATCTGAAGCGGGCTCCAGGCTCTGAGCTGTCAGCACAGAGCCCGACGCGGGGCTTGAACTCACGGAGTGTGAGATCATGACCTGAACTGAAGTCAGACGCTCAACTGACTGAGCCATCCAGGCGCCCCAAGCCTTCTGATTTTTAAAGTTTCAGGCTTTAAGACCTGCTGGTTATAAGAACTCATGAAATCCAGCCCCTTGGATTTTCAAAGCCAAATTCCATGGGGATTCATCCCCCCCCCCCCCCACCCGTGCAGGCTCCCTGGTGTGATAATCTGTTTCTCAGCCCCCTCCCTATCCTGGGCTCCTTCCTTCAGCAGCCAGACCCATGGGTTTAGCTCCCGAGGAAGTCCTCGACCTTCCTATCCTCTTCAAAGTGGCCTCTTTTCTGCATTTAGTTGTAGAGTTTGTTTTGCCAGTCGTCCTGGGTTATTTACACTGATGTGAGTGTTTCTAGTTGTATCCATGGGATGAGATGTGTATAGCCTCCTATTTTGTCATTTTCCCTGGAAGTCCCTTAGCCTTCTGTCTTAATGTGCTAAAATAAATGTCCTCAAAACGTATTATAAAAACAAATGATATCTGAAAGAAAAACCATATTAAACACCATTTTTTTCTTTCAGATTTTTTCTCTTTTTTTAATTATCTAACTATTAGGAGGTTCTAAGTACTAACAGTGCTAAGAGCTGAAAGTTGCACTTACCTGGAGGTAAATCGATCGAAAGAAGAGCCTGGCACATGAAGTAACAAACTCCAAACAGGTCTCCATATTTGAGTCAAAATTGCTTTATTGTTTTTAGGCAAACAACTTAAACTAACCCCCAAAAAGCTTGGCTTGATGCAAGATACCCTATAATTCATTCATTCCCCCATTTTTAATGTATACTCATTTATGAACAAATAGAAATATAAATGACAGAATGGATTAGAACTATATGTTATGCTAAGCTCACCACAATTAGCTACTACTGTCTGTCACCATATCATGTTACTCAAAACCACTGACTATATTCTCTATGTTGTACCTTTTACTTTCATGATTTGTTCCTTCTGTAACTGGAAGCCTGCATCTCCCACTACCCTTCACCCATTTTGTCCATGCCCCCCCACTCCCCTTTGATAATTTTTCTAAATCAGTTTGCCAGTTTGTTGCACTGTTATTCCATGGAGATCACTATGTGTTCCCTAACTCAGAAGTTATGAGTCTGTGGAGAAGTGGGGAAAGAGGTGGCTTAGTCTCCAAAGTCCTGATTTTTTAAATAACTATTGAAATTCCATATGTCTTATTTAAGAGAAAAAGTTCATTTCTAATAAAAGTTTGAAAATCACTGCTTGTATGGTTTCATAGTCTCTTATAATCTTAAAATTTTATTTTGAGTTAGTTCAAACTGCTCAACAGAGTTAGCAAAATTACCTCTATTTGACAAAACATCCAGAAACCCCTAAAATAACAAATTACAAAATTAGAAAAATGCATAGTTGATCTTATAAATCATTTGGTCTTGCCTTCCTAATTTGTTTCTAATACAACTAGAATTGGGGCATCTGACATCTTTTTTATAATTAATATTTTTTCTCTACTATAATTAGATAATATATATCCTATTTTGGCAAATAGGAAAAACAATATTTGAATATAAACCCCATTATCCTAACATTAAGTTTTGAATTTTAGAGATTTTTTCTTGTACTTTTTATAAGCATTTTAAAAAATTGTAATCATAGAGCATATATAATTTTATATCATGCTTTTAAAAATTTAACATAGACTTTTCACATTTTATATTACTATACATCTCATAACTATGATTTTAATGGTTGTATTTTATCAATCCACTATCTGATAACTGAGCATTTTGCTGAACTAATTATGTTTCCTCTTCTGATGCAATGAAAAATATTATATGAACAGCCTCTTTCAAATAGATTAGCATTATTTCAAATAGTTAGCATTATTTACTTTGAGATAGTTTTTTTTTTCTCCAGAAATGGAAACATTGTGTCCAAGAGGATGAACGTATGGCTGAATTCTTTCTTATAGATTATGTAACGGTAGATGAAGGTGCAACAACATGTGACAATGTCTTGACTGATCGTTAGTATCTTCTTGACCACTTTTGGTTGCAAGAAGCACAAGATATACAAGGAGCACATACAAGCGGCAGTTACAGGTACACACAGAAACAGAAATAAACCCAGTTTACTTAAAAGTTATTATGAGTTTACTTTCTCTACAATGAAGGATTATCACTTTTATTTTTTTAAATATTCTGTTTTTGCAACAGAATTTCATATATTCTTTCAAATTTTCAGACTCTGTTTTGATTAGAGGACAACAGTTTTTTCGGTAAATCAAGGAGAAGAATCAGATAGATTGAGATACCCTTTATGATTAGAATAATTAAGAAAATAGACTAGTGGTAAAAAAGTTAAGCCACCATTCTTCTATAACAATTATGTAGATCTCCTTGGAATTGATATATTAAATAATGTAAAATATTATTTTGTATATACTTTTATATTAATTTATCAAATATATATAGTCAGTACTTTTTATTAATGTAAATGTTATTAAAATATGCAGTATGCATAAATAACATATAAGTAACACATGATATAATATATAATTAACTGAATAAAGTGAAACCCCATGGAGCTATGCCCACAGGGCACTAAGACAAAGGATTACCATTGAAAAATTAAGTCTGAACAAATGCAAAATGTTTTGAAAATGTCAGAAAAATTCAATGACTTTATGAAGATTGTTGGAACACATTTCTTTTTTTTTAAATTTTTTTTTCAACGTTTTTTATTTATTATTTTGGGACAGAGAGAGACAGAGCATGAACGGGGGAGGGGCAGAGAGAGAGGGAGACACAGAATCGGAAACAGGCTCCAGGCTCCGAGCCATCAGCCCAGAGCCTGACGCGGGGCTTGAACTCACGGACCGCGAGATCGTGACCTGGCTGAAGTCGGAGGCTTAACCGACTGCGCCACCCAGGCGCCCCTGGAACACATTTCTTAGAGGCAGTTAATTATGTTCTCTCTTTTCTAGTCTTAGGTGGAGCAGGAGGAAGAATGATAATAGGTGTAGGAAAGAAGATGGGCTATTTTAAATGAGAGTATAATCAGTATAAATATCTCAGTCTGTCTATACATTTTGTTAGCCTAGAGGGTTTTTTTTTTTTTTTTCATTTTTACTTAGCTATTCTTCTAGGAAATCAGATTATTTTATCTACAAACTCAGCATTGTGCCTTTTTTCAATTCACCAGAATATCAGAAACCATCCCTTTCAGAGGAGTTGAAGACATCTCTTTAGCTGTGATAATAGGGACCAATGCTCAGGTATTGAGTATGTATTATTACACATGGAGGATTTTCGTGTTCTGCTGTGATTCAACCTGACTGTTGCCATAAGCAGCCTTGAGCTTCTAAAATAACTCTTTTCTGAATGTTCTCTTGGGTTTACTTACCTAGAGATCATCGCCTCTAGGTCATGACATTTTAATTCAGCTGGGACGTTGTGGAATCAATGAAAAGCTTTTAGAAACACAGTCTCATCCTTCACCCTTGTTTTATGAATTAAGAAACTGAAGTCTACGGAACTAAAATGACTTATCCAACCAAGCCCCTTTAGAAAATATGCAGAATAACAGATCCCAAGTTCTATCACAGAGAATGATAAAGAAAGTAGTTTCCCTAGGTACCAATGGAACTCTTTGACCATCTTTCGGCTTCTGTCCAACACCTGGCCGAGATATGCCTGAATCTGTCTACCTTGTACTTAGCAGATACAAAAAATTATGACAATGGAAATGTAAGACTTTTTACATTTATCTGATATTCATAGGATAGCATTGTTAGAGATTTCTAAAAACTATACTTCTATATTACTCTAAGCAATTATGTTAAATTCTAAAAGAAAACATTTTATTAATCAACTATGAGATCACTTACATAAAATCAAGAACAACAAAACCAATTTATTTTCCCTTTCTGCTCACTTCACAATACCCTTTTCATATGAGGTTTTCTTATCTCTTTCCTTTAATTATTATGATGTAATCCATTGAGATAGGTAATATTTGTGATTTATGACATTTGAGGAACCAGGGGACAAAAAAGTTCATAAGAACATACTATTATTTTTTTTTTCTAAATTCAGGTTCTACAATATTTAGTTCCCATATCTAGTTCAGGGATTTCTCTAGCTTTTCTTTTTGCTATGCAATTAAAGCAAAAAATCTTACCCTTAATATCCTTAATATTCACTTACTCAGGTAACCCTATCCTTTTGTTATAAATTTCCCTTTTAATCTGCTAAGTTAATGATTTAGAAAAAATGGTGGAAATTACTATGTGTCTTCTTCAAAACAGTAATATGCAAAACATTACTACATTTTGGAAATTATATTAATGATGATAATAATAACCAACATCAATTAGTGTTTACAATGTGCTGGGTATTTTCTATGAATAAATCTTCAGAGTAAACTTCTCTGTGGATAACTATCAGTTTCCTCACTTTACAAATGAGGAAACTGAGGCATGGGTATGTTATTACCTGCCCAAGATTGCCTAGTTTGGAAGTGGTAGTCTCAGGACTCAGGCCCAGGTAGGCTGGCATCACTCATGAAGAAGAGCCCACATTCCACCAATTTCCTGACCAAGTTATTTGGTCATGATATCCTCTTCCAAATTCTTCCGTTGACATATCTTATGCTGGTATTACATGTTTTTAAAATAGCATCATAACCAAGTATATTAGTAGGTCCTGGTAAGAAGACTGGCCTACATATATATGAGGGCTATGTACCACTTAATGAATGTTTACAATGTGACAGATACTTTGCTAAGCAATTTACTCACATTATTTCATTTAGTCCTTACTACAATACCCTGAAGTATAATTATTCAACTCTGGTTTACATATATTTGTCGAGATTTCAGCAACTTCCTGTGGCTGATTTGTTAATAAATATCTCTTGTTCATGATGAGTCTGAATCACAGTCATTCATAATATTTCAAATTGAAGTAACAGGAGTCCACATTCTTTGCCTCTATCATTTCACAGAGAAGCCTAAGAAATAAATTTGTATATGACTGTTGATCACAGTAGACCAAATATGGCTTTGCAGTTGTGGAAACTACATTTCTTTCCCTACTTGTATGTTATAAAATTTCCTTAGATAGGCAAATGAAAAAGGACATTAAAGAAATAGTTTCATAAATTTGGCAATCTGAGGAGATAGATAAAAATAAACTACTCCTTACTAACTCAAAAAATATTATGACTCTGTATCTGCTCTACCACAAAGGGCTGAATTGTCAACCAAGTTCACAGAAAATGGAGGGTTACAAGAAAGAAAGAAAGGCTAACACCACATCTATGTCTGGAAGGGCAGAAATCAGTCAGGAATAACTTCCTAAATCTTTTCCCAAAACTGTGATACATTTTGGGTTTGGAGAGAGGAATGCTAATTGCATAACATACAACTTAGCTCACAGAAGCCTATTAATTTGGGGATCTCATATTATACATGTAGGAAATTACTTAATGAGAAGGACTATGTAACTAACTTTTATTCTCCAGTGGGTCTGTGTCTAATAAATCAAAAAGAGGAAGTTTGAGTACAATAAGCGATCCAGACAAAGTAAGATTGCTAAAATGATTTTTTCTCAGATAAGACATCCTTACATTGTGGACCCTGCAAGACCCTTTTATCTTGCAATTAGTGAATTCTATCAGTGTTTACAAGGAAGCATGGTCAGGTTCAAAAGGTTTCAGGCTATCAGGTAGAGGGAGGAACCCATTTATACACTTGTTCTTAACCCTCTCCTCCCACTTTCCAAAGTAGAAAAAAAACCTGCAAACAATTGGGAATAAAAATATAGTATTCATCTAAGTAATGACTATTAGCATCTAACAAATGTCATGAAAAAAGTAGTTCAAGTCTTAAAATATACATATTCCATGCTATGTACAGTAATATCTCCTCACAAATACTAGAGGGTAGGAAAATAAATAATCATTTGAATGTCTTTATAGAGTACGCTTGCCAAATAAAATACAGAACACCCAGTTAAATTAGAATTTCAGGTAAACAACACATTTTATTTTAACATAGGTGTTTCCCATGCAATATTTAATCTTATATTTTATCTAGCGACCCAAACTGGATATCCTGCATTTTTATTTGCTAAGTGCAGCAACCCTACTTCAAGGTCATACATTGGAGGTAGTAAAGTGTGATGATTAGAGTGTGGGGTCTGAAGCTAAACTATTTGGAGTCTAATACTGACTTGGCTATTTACTAACAATGTGACTGGCCAAATGATTTACTCTTCCTGGGCCTCGGTTCCTCACCTGTACAGATGGGAGGCTTTATGAGGATACATGAGAAAATACATGGAAAACACTTAGAACGCATAGTATGCTCTGAGTAAAGATACTCAGAAGAAAGTACTATAAGAAATGCTAATTGGTTTGTGAGTACCTTAACTTTTCTATTTCTACTTATAAGTAGAAAATTTCTACTTCAGTAGAGCTATTTGGATTTTATCTATGTATGCTTATAAAGTAAAAATATCTTCATTATATGTTTTCAGAGCCATATAAATATTAAGTACAACTTCTTTTGAGTTTAGCAAGTGTTTGCCTTGCCTATATCACCTAAATATAAGAGATGAAAGGGCCAAAAATCTCTCATAACCTATTCTACTCCATGATCTACTTATATTTAATTGAATGCTTTAGCATGAGCATGATACTTCAAAATCTATACTTCTAACACCTGTGAAATTCAGTCTGCAAGTGAGAATGTAAAAAGAGCAATCAGAGTTAATTGGCAAAACATATATGACAATTGATTTAAAAAATGCAGACATTCCAGGGCGCCTGGATGGCTCAGTCGATTAAGCTCAGGTCAGGATCTCACGGTTAGTGGATTCCAGCCCCGCATCGGGCTCTGTGCTGACAGCTTGCTCAGAGTTTGAGCCCACTTCGGATTCTGTGTCTCCTTCTCTCTCTGCCCCTCCCCCACTCACGCACTGTCTCACTCTGTCTCTCAAAGATAAATAAATGTATTTTTTTAATTCAGAAATTCCTATTACCTGTTGAAATATCTTTCTAAATAAAAAACAAACAAAAATCACTCCTTTTAATTAAAATCTTGTCCAACATTCTCTTCAATCTGCACAAGTGATCACATTATATCTAAAGAAAGTTTACTTTGATTGTTTCTTAAATGTCAACACATTTTTAGAAATACATCATACACTTTCTGGTATACTTTAATTATGAGAATAAAACATTAGGTTTTGTGATACAGAGCCGAAATTACTATCAGCGTATTCTTCTTACCAATTGCAATAATGCTCCGAATTTCTTTGTACTTTAAAATAATGATTGGGCGCCTGGGTGGCGCAGTCGGTTAAGCGTCCGACTTCAGCCAGGTCACGATCTCGTGGTCCGTGAGTTCGAGCCCCGCGTCAGGCTCTGGGCTGATGGCTCAGAGCCTGGAGCCTGTTTCCGATTCTGTGTCTCCCTCTCTCTCGGCCCCTCCCCCGTTCATGCTCTGTCTCTCTCTGTCCCAAAAATAAATAAACGTTGAAAAAAAAATTAAAAAATAAAAAATAAAATAAATAAAATAAAATAATGATTGAAGAATTGAAGTAGATTTCACAATAATTACTCTCTCAATAGAATGATGGGTAAGTAGATTAAATATAAATTATTAATATATATAATCCAAGCAATATTTAGTCATTTGAAGTGTACAATTATAATTGACTGCATCTACAGATTTTGCTACAAAAAATTTAAATATATGAGTTCTAGTGCTTTTTGCCAACAGTAGTTTTGTATATCTACAGCAATCAGCAGGCGTGTATAGTATTTGGTTATCTTTGATAATAAGTTAAGTTCATAAAAATTCTCTCTTTGAAGTTTTCCAGAGTATAGGCATATGCTTATTTTGGTAGATATTTAATGCTGAAATCAACTAAAGTAAGGACCAGCTAATTCTGTGCTCTTGCTGATATACGTATATGTGTGTGTAAGGTTTTCCTTTGAAGTTAGTCTGGTCTCTATACTGAACATTTTCTCCAAAGTTTCAGGCGTTAAATCTGATATACTGAAATGGTCACTGTTCCCTTTATAATTCTAATTAGACAAAGAGTTGCCAGATGTTCTGATTGTCATAAGGCCTCCCCAGGATACAATATGAAGTGTTTTGATTCTGCAGCAATGTTAACATATAATCTGTGCAGAAGCACATTCCCTACTCCATTTTCAAAGCACACAATTAGGGTTTTTATGATTTTACCTTCTATTTTCAGACAGGCAGTACACAATTCCACATGTCCTTGTAGGTGTAATCATTGTTGCACTGAAATTTATTTCTTTTGCCTTTATTGGGTGTTGCCACTTCTGTATTTACAGACTGTCTATTTTTGTTAACACCAAATGATGGACAAATAGCAAAAAGGGACCTCTTTACAATGTCATTACATAGGTTGATGGAAAGGTAGACTGACAAACAACATTTTCAGTTCTCTGTGCAACCTCTCAAGCTGCAATTATAGATTTTCTATGATAGATTCTAGAGAATTTGCTGCTAGAGATTTTTTTTTATTAGGTGTTCCATTGAACATAAAGCCTATGATAGGAGAAAATTTTCTCAACTAGATAGGCTTTTCTTCCTCCCTTTCTTTTCCAATTGTCTTTCTCTCCTTTTTCCCTGCAAATGATGCCTTTGGAGAAAAGTACCAGAAATAATGGCATAACAAGAAGGGATTCTCAAGGTCCTAAATAAAGGAACATGTATCTTTGTAGTTACCCTGCAGTATGCTTGTAGCTTGAGATCACAGATTATAAGGCATTTCTCACTTTTACCCTATTATGACAGTCACCTCTGGCCTCTCATTTCTCTGGATCAGCTCTCTTCCTTTCTTTCAGATACCTAAGCTTTGTATTCAAGGTGCACTGCCGCATCTGGCATTCAGTAATCATGTTGCCAATGTAGCTAAGGAATGTTATGAGCATCAAGTCCTAAACAAGGGTCTTTCTTTCAATTTGGGAAGCAGCTTCACTTTCTCAAACAATGTAATTATATGACCTGCTCCATACCATTAGATTAGCACCTACTTATTCCTGAATTTAAAATGAACTCTATGTGTTTTGAAAATCTCTCCCTTAATTCATTACAGTTTCATTCTAAGGATAACTGAGGATGTACTGTGATGTATGCCCTAGAGAAAACAACAACTACAACAAAACAAAGAAGAAAAAAAGCTATTGAATCTTTCTGTTTTGAACTAAGAGGGTTTAAATAAGGAGGCTTTGGGGGGCCCAGGGTAGCCCAATCAGTTAAGCATCAGACTCTTGATTTAGGCACAGTCACAATCTTGCAGTTTGTGGGTTCAAGTACTACATGGGGCTTTGTGCTGTCAACACGGAGCCTGCTTTGGATCCTCTGTCTCCCTCTCTCTCTGCCCCTCCCCTGCTCATGCTCGTTCTCTCTCTCTCTCAAATAAATTAAACATTAAAAAATAAATAATTAAATAAGGAGGCTTTTTGTTTGAGAATAATTTAAAACTAGACGGAGAAAAGCTAGTTGGGGTAATTTTCCCTCAACTGTGGGTGATTTTCAGCACTAAGGTCTGACTTTTTGAACCTTATCTAGACTCCAAAAGATCTATACCGATTAGCCAATGAAAATATGCATAACATCATTTAGAGAGCATGCCCTGTTGAAACATATTCAGTCCAATCCAATTAGTAAAGTGAAAAAAAATTATTATTTTTAAATTCCATTTACTTTAATAATTGGGAAAGCAAATCTATGTTATTTTAGAAGGTGATGAAGTAGTCCTTTCTAAAATTGTTAATTTAAATATCAACTCATTTTAGCACATCGGAAAATAGAGATTATGTTTTCTGGCAATTCAGAAATATTTATTGTAATTTTTTCTCTCTATTTATAAGATGAATAATATGCTCTCACAGACATCTAATCCCTTTTAATTGTCAAAAAGCTTTTATTACAGAGCATATCTGTGCCCAATAGTGCACTATGCACTATGTGTGCTTAAAAAATAAAATGAGCAAGAACACTGTCCACCACCTCAAAACACTTATAATGTAATAATAATAATAAGTTGTTAATATTTATTGAAAGCTGGAATAGCTATATTAATTTCAGACAAAGCAGACTTCACAACAAGGAAGATTATCAGGGATAAATAGGGCATTTGATAATGATAAAGGGATCAATTCTGCCAGAAAATACAACAATCCCAAACATGTATGCACCTAACCAAAGACCATCAAAATATATAAGGCAAAAAGAACAGAACTGAAGGAGAAACAGACAATCTTTTCTTCGAGTTGGAGAATACAAATCCCTTTCCCAACAGTTGAGAAATCAAACAAGCAGAAAATCAGTAAAAGTATACTTGACCTAAATAGCAACATCAATCAATTCAACCTAATTGAGGTGTATAGAACAATCCACTCCACAACACGAGGGTACACATTTTTCTCAAGCTCATATGGAATAATCACAAAGATAGACCAAACTATAAGCTATAAAACATCTCTTAAGAAATTCAAAATAACAGAAATCATACAAAGTATGTTCTCAGAGCACACCAAAATTAAACTAGGAATCAACAGCAAAAGATGCCTGGAAAATTCCCAAACATTTGGGCATTAAACAACACACTGCTAAGTAACACCTATTTCAAAGAAGTATCAAGAGAAACTGAAATATTTTGAACTAAATGAAAATGAAACTTCAATTTATAAAAATTTGTGGGATGCAATGAAAGTAGTACTTAGAAGAAAATTTATCGTAATTATGTATAAATTTGAAAAGAAAATGGATTTAAATTAATAAACTAAATTTTAATCTTAAGAAACTAAAAAAAAAGCCTAAATCAAGAAGAAAAAAATTAGATCAGAAATTAATAAAAACTGGAACAAATAAAAGAAAATTAACAAAACTAAAAGCTGATTTTTTGAAGATGAATAAAATAAATATTCAGCCAAATTAAACAAGGGAAAAAGGGAGAAGATGTATGTTACCAACATCAGAAAGGGAAAAAAGTGTCCTTACTACTGATTACATGGGCATTAAAAGGATATTAAAAGAGTAATATGAGAATTTCTATGCCCCCAAATTTGATAGTGTCAATGAAACTGACAAATGCATTGAAGACATAAACTATGGAAGTTCACACAAAAGGAAATAGTGTAAATAGATATATATCTTTAAAGAAATTAATCAATAATCAGTAACTTTCCAAAAATGACAACATCAGCCCCAAAATATGTTCCAGCTGTTTCTATGAGGCTAGCAATAATACAAAAACCAGATAAAGACATTACAAGAGAGAGAGAGAAAATAAAAAAAACTAAAGATCAATATCTCATATAAACATAAATGCAAATATCAACAAAATTTTAAACAAATTGTATCCAACAATGTATAAAATGAGTTACAAACCACAGCCAAGTGTGCTTTATTCCATGTATTCAAGGCTGTTTCAACATTAGACAATCAATTAATATACTCCACCATATCAATAGGCTAAAGGAAAAAACAACAACAATTATGATTGTATCAGTTGCCACAGGAAAAAGCATTTACCAAATCCAACACCTACTCAAGACAGTAACTCTCACTAAAGTAGGAATAGAGGATAATTTCCTTAACTTGATAAAGAACATCTACAATATACCCACAGGTAACACACATTTTGGTGAGAGACGTGACACCTTCCCCTTAAGATTGGTAACAAGCAAGAATGTCTTCTCTCACCATTCTATTAACATCATACTGAAAGTCCTATCTAGTGTAACAAAACAAGAAAAATATTTAAAAGCCATACATATGGGCACTTGCTGTGATGCACTGGATGTTGTAAGTGATGAATCATTGAACTCTACTTCTGAAACCAATATTGCACTGTATGTTAACTAAAATTTAAATAAATAAATAAATAAATAAATAAATAAATAAATAAATAAATGCTATATAGATCTTAAAATAAAATAAGTAAAACTGTCTTTATCAATATATAGCATAACTGTTCATTGGTCTACATAGAAACACAAAAAAGCTACAGAAAAACTGAAACCAAGAAGCAAGTGTAGTGAGGTTGCAGGATACAAGGTAACATACATAAGTCAATTGCTTTTCTCTATAACAACAGTGAATAATTTAAATTTGAAATGAAAATAACCACATTTGCAATAGCCCAAAAAATGAAAAACTTAGGTATAAATCTGACAAAATATATACAGGATTTGTATGTGGAAAACTATAAAATGATGAAAGAAATCAAAGATTTAAATAAATGGAGAGATATTCTGTGCTTATGGATTAGAAGAGTCAGTATTATTAAGATATCAATGCTCCCCAATTTAATCTATAGATTCAATGTATCACAAGCAAAACTTCAGCAAGCTGTTTTGAAGATATTAGGAAAATGTTTCTAAAATGTATTTGGAAAGGTAAAAGACCTGTAATAAATTTAACAATACTGGAGAAGAACAAAGTTGGAGTGCTCACAGTAAACAATATTTGCAAGAAATGTGGAGATGCAAGAAATATGACGGACTAAGAGATTGTTAAATCCAAATAGGACCTCACTGCAAACAGCAACAACAATGCTAATTTGGGGATGCTTAAATGTAAGACAGGATTAAATACTAGGCATTTATAACGTAAAACATGGAGGGATGTAAACAGGGTTAAAATGGATTGGTTTCCATCAGATGAAGAACAGAAGTAGTAATCAGTGTCAGATTTTCAGATAAGTATAATAGTAGAATTTTAACAATAACTAAATATGGATTATTAGAACAGATCAGATATTAAGACACAAAGCAGGTCTCAAAGAATGCCAATCTTTTACGGGCCATTTACACCTACTGCACTAAAATAAAATATTTCCCCCAAATCTATTTTTTTTGGAAGAACACAGTTCTCTCTCAAAGAACTAGATAATGAATGCCCTAAAATATTTAGAACAAAATAAAAATGAGTATCATATATTAAAATTTGTGTAATGCAAGTAATACTTAGAAGGAAATGTGTAACTTCCATGTATTTAATAGAAACAAAGAAAGATTAAAAATTAACAAGTTCTGGGGCGCCTGGGTGGCTCAGTCGGTTAAGCATCCGACTTTGGCTCAGGTCATGATCTTGTGGTCCGTGGGTTCGAGCCCCGTGTTGGGCTCTGTGCTGACAGCTCAGAGCCTGGAGCCTGTTTCAGATTCTGTGTCTCCCTCTTTCTCTGACCCTCCCCTGTTCATGCTTTCTCTCTCTCTCTGTCTCAAACATAAATAAATGTTAAAAAAAATTAACGAGTTCTATTTTCAATTCAAATTTTAAATTAAAAAAGATGAGATAAAATCAAACATAAAAGAAAACATGAGGTAGGTATGAGCAGTAATTTATTAAATAGAAAACAAAGAAACTATAGAAAAGGTCAGCAAACCAAAGTATTTTTTTTAATATTTATTTTTGAGAGAGAGAAAGAGAGAGAGAGAGCAGGCACATGGGATCACACAAGTGGGGGAGGGGCAGAGAGAGAGAGGGAGACACAGAATCTGAAGCAGGCTCCAGGCTCCAGGCTCTCAGCACAGAGCCCAACGTGGGGCTGAAACTTGTGAACCAAAAGATCATGACCTAAGCAGAAGTCACAGGCTTAACCAACTGAGCCACCGAGGTGCCCCCCCAAAGTGAACTCAGCCAGAAAGTGTGGGGACAGGTCTCCCAACAGAGCAAGTGTGACCCTAGGCACTGAATTCTTTACCAGGTAACACTTCTAAGACTCCTTTTTCCATTTTACTAAAGTGTAAAATAAACCCAGGGGCGCATGAGTGGCTGTTGGTTAAGCATCTAGATTCTTGATTTCGGCTCAGGTCATGACCTCATGGTTCACGGGATTGAACCCCACATCGGGCTCTGCACTGACAGTGTGGAACCTGCTTGGCATTCTCCCTTCCTCTCCCCCCATCTGTCATGTGCTCTCTCTCTCTCTCTCTTAAAATAAATAAATGACATTAAAAAATAAATAAAAGCCAGAGAATTAAATGACTTGACTTGAGTCAAAGTGCCATGTTTCTTTTATTTACTTATTTATTTTAATGTTGGTTAGTACAACATTTAAAAGTACATATGTGCCTTGCATTATATTTTATTGGACAGTTTTATATTTAGGAAATAAATTCAATTTGAAAGTGAAAAGAGTCAAATAGGAGATGGAGGTTCTAGCCAAGAGAGAAGTAAATTTTCTTACGTAGATACTATAATTTCCTAGGTATTAAGAAAAACATTGTTCTAATAATGCTCTTGTAATATTTTTAGGAGGGGGACTGGTAACTTACTCCATTTTAATCCTTTTAGATCAAGGATATTTTCTAAGATTAGAGTAGAATGTCCTCTTTGAGGATTTTTACAATCTTTTTCTATTACTCTGATCTTGATGTCTGGCTTTTGTGACAACTTCAATTTATACCCTTTGGTAGGCTGAATGATGCCGTCCCCACAAAAGTGTTGACATCCTAATCTCCAGAACCCCGGACTGCGTCAGTTCATTTGCAAAAAGGACTTGCAGATGTGACTGATTAAATTAAGGCTCTTGAAGTGGGCAGTTTATTCTAGATAATTTTGGATGGGCTCAAATATAACCACATGAGTCTCATAAGAAAGAATTAAGAGGGTCAGAGCCAGAGAAAGATTTGAAGATGCTATGTTTATGGCTTTGTAAATGAAGGAAGAGGCATAAGCTAAAGAATGAAGGCAGCCCCTAAAACTGGACAAGGAAGGAAGGAAATGGATTCCCCCCTGATTCTCTGGAGGGACTGTGGCCTTGCCAACACCATGATTTCCATCTAGTGAAGCCCATCTTGGATTTCTGACTCTTGGAAATGTAGGATAATAAAGTTATGTTGTTTAAGCCATTAAGTCTGCAGTGATTTGTTCCAGCAGCTCTAGGAAAACGATATACCCACAAATTTTAGACTACTCTGTTCAGCCTCATCCTTATTCTCCCAGCTAATTGTTATGTCCTAGTCATGCCAAGAAATCATTCTACTTACTCCCATCATTACTACAATTTGCTCCCATAATTTACCCTGCTTCCTAAGACAATGCCTGACTCTTATCCATTTTCAATTTTACTTCATGTACTTTTCTACCCTTTCATTATGGCTAAAAACCCAGCTCCACAATTCCCTGGAGAGGTAAATTCCCTGGAGCACAACTTGATTCTCTAATGAATACCTTACCTTTTAATTATTTTAGTTTTTAAAAGCTGTTTAGTGTTCAAATGATATCAATTAGAGAGGTAATTTCTGAATGAGAATGTGCCTGCATTCAAATGCATTCAGCATTTGAAGTTACATAGTAATTACTAACCGGAAATTATTAAATTAATTATTTGCTTTCTCTATACTTCATATATATTTATAGATTACTTTGATTTTTTTCCAAGTATTTAACAGATACATGTATGTCAGAAATTAATATTTAAAAAGTAATTTTTTGCATTTGTATATTGTTTGCAGGCTAAAGCAATTTTTTCTTCAATGTTACATTTTTATGTAAGATTTATAAGTTTGCCAGGGAACAAATGAATATATTTATTATATCATTTAGCCTTATGGGTTCTTATATTTATATTTTTTATACACATTAGAAATAGGAAATAGCTCTACCATTTAGGATGTTGACTCATAAATTGATTATTTCTCTGCAGTCAAATAATGTACTTTTCAATTTTCAAACAGCACACACCTAAAGTTTTAAAACTCTAAAATCATTTCATACAGAGACAGTTACTGCTTCCTTTTTATAATCATTTTCTAAACAATATATTTCTAGTCTTGCAAATACTTATTCTTTCAAAACATAGGTCACTACTCTCAGGAATGAATTCTAAGGTAGAAATTACTTTAATCATTATTCCCAGTAAGTTTGGAAATTATAATGCTATATTCTTGGTTTATTATTGCTTCCACATATTTTTCTATATTTATTAATTTGTTTAGCTACTAAAAGTATCAAATTCTTTTAATTTAGTAGTCCTAATTATACTGTTTAGTAGAATTCTCACTTTGAGAAAATTATTTTTGATCTACAGACAATTCTTTTTTTATTTAAATTTTTTTTCAATGTTTATTTATTTTTGAGAGACAGAGCGTGAGTAGGGAAGGGGCAGAGAGAGAGGGAGACACAAAATTCAAAGCAGGCTCCAGGCTCTGAGCTGTCAGCACAGAGCCCAACGCAGGGCTCAAACTCACGAACTGTGAGATCATGACCTGGGCTGAAGTCAGACACCCAACCAACTGAGCCACCCAGGCATCCTGATCTACAGATAATTCTAAAAAGAAAATATTTATAATATCCAAGTCCAGTGTTTGAGTTGCCTTATTGATGTCTTATGAATGACAAAAAAGAGAGAGAGAGAGAGAGAGAGAGAGAGAGAGAGAGAGAGAGAGAGAGAGTTAAATCAAGCAACAAAGTACTAGCCAACTGTGGGACAAGTAGGCTTTCACCATTCAAGTAAGGTTATTTTCATAACTCAGGCAGTAAGATTATTCCTTTTCATCTGGCAAGCATTACTTCTTTATTATTATTATTATTACTGTTATTATTTATCATGGCTCACTAGTAGTTAAGTTTGTTTAAGCTAAGTGAGTTTGTTTAAACTAAATCTAAACTTTTAATCTCCATCTGATGTATGATGGAGTGGTTTTGTCTACAGCATTAGGAGACCCTATATAATTCTAAACTTAATCCTGGTGCCCCCCCCCAAATATTCTTCTTTTAAGTCATGGCATAATAATTAGGAGAGGCTACGACAGCCTGCTGGATATATGTTTACTTTTAATTTAATTCTGATTTGCAGAACAGTTAATCATTGTATATAGCAAGGTCATCTTTGTTAATCCAATTGCATACATACATGAAGACATCCCTATAGAAGATTCCAGGTAATGCTTTTCCATGCAACTCAATCAGTCTTTATTGATGGCAGTAAACACTTTATCCAGATTGTATTTTGTCACAAACCATCAGTTACTGCACCGTGTTTATAAATTCTGTGATGCACATCAAAGGACACTTACAAAGACTAATGAAGAGTAGGCATTTTAAGAAACCAAAGCTGAAGCAATACTATTTAGCACTTAAAAGCCATTTTTCATTTTCAAATTACTTTTGCATGAATACTAATTAATTCTACAAGTACCATGAAGAAGGTAAGTAAAATTACAATCCTTCTTCTGGATATAAGAAAAATGAAGTAGAGGGACTAAGTTATTTTCAATTTTCTATTTATCCCTCTATAATATATCTATTTAAATATCAGTTCTCTTCAAGTAAACATAAAAACAATGAAACAAAAACAAAAATCCTTTGAACTCCAATTTGGTCTATTTGAAAGATCATCTATGGGAGATTGATCCACTCCTTCTCCGTGAAACTCATCATTCTGTTTGTTCTACTTCTTGCCCATTCCAACCAATTATTCCTTTTCAATCTAGTACCCTAGAGCTTAAAACAAAACAAAACAAAATAAAACAAAACAAAACAAACCTATAGCTGTACAATGTCCTTGTTGAAGAGGTAGACAAACCAAGGCAACTAGGTTTAAAGTGATTTAGCCAAAGCCTCAGAATCAGCACTAAAGTCCAGGTGCGCACAAATCTCCGTACTGTTTTCTACCATAAAACTGTATATCACACACTAAGGATGGATGTTTACTGTTTTGCATTTCTTCTAATTTTGTCTCTTGCTTCCTTATTGATTAATACCTCACTATGCCTTTTCTACTTCTGGGACTCAAGAACATACTCACTTGTGAGTAGATAGGAGTCAGGGAAAAGAGAGATCATGTACAGCTGGGTCAGTTCTCCCACATTGAGGATTATAGACAAGCATATGCTGGAGCAAGGAATAAAGGAACGGTCCCGAAGTCTGGAGCATTTGTTATTAAACTGAAAGAACACTCAAAGAGTGTAACTTTGAGGGCACTAATTTTCATAAAGAAGGCCAACACAATTTGTGTGGAGGATGAATAATGTGGCACTTCCTCCAACAAGGCAAGGAGGTGAAATTTTATTTTATAACTGCATGGCTTCATAAGTTTAGGCAATGGAAAGTGAGAATGATATTAATGAATTGGAAAAAAGTATAGATATAGGTGTGCTCATGAATACAAGTTTAATTGCTAAAATCTTTCAGGCAATAATTGATTTCAGGGAAAAGCATCCACTTATAATGACTATTACGTCAATTTAACAGCATTAATGCAGCTAAAATATGACAACTTAATGCTGATTATATTCCGTACGTGTTGATAACTATGCTTTCTAGTCTCTGCATGGAGCCTAATTGAAAAATGATTATCTTATGTTTAAGGTTTATCATTAACTACAGAATAAAGGACAATCTGGTACTTTTGTTTAATCCATAGTGAACCAACATTCCAAGTCATAGATTTATCTAAGTGATTAAAGTGATCAAGTTCAAAGTGCAAACTAGATAAAAATTTCATAGAACATTATAGAATCTTTATTTCCTCCTCTTTTTTCCCATTAATCATGTCTGAAAGTTTCTTCTATTACAGAAAGCAGAATAGCAATATGAATTTTATTAAAAACAGTTTCATTTCTTCATTATTTTTAATACAAGAAACAGCCAGCATGCCAAGTTGGAGTACTGATAAACAATGCAATAACATATGCTTTTCTTTTACTTTTTGCATGCATGGCAAAAGGAAAAAAAAGATTTATAATTGTATACCTTACTTATTTCCAAGAACTAAGCAAGGAATTAACACACTTCGTCCTAGGATTCACTTTCACATAAAGGACATTTGGGTTTGTATTATTTAGAGTATTCTATGTTTCAATATAACAAATTAACTTCCAAATCTTAGTGTAATCCTCGATACTACAAGTTTTTGTCTGGCCTAAGACCAATGTGGTTCAGGACAGTCTCTATTCTTGAGGTGTGTAAGCCAGCTAGAATATATAGCTGTTAAGTTCACTGCAGCAGGAAAAGAGAGATGGAGGAAATCACATTCATTGTCCAGAACTTGTCATATGGTCCTAACCCAATGACAAAGAAGGGAGCAAAACATAGAGAAACTCATGATCTCTAATGAGCTCTACTTGAACTCTGTCACAATTGAGATGTGATTATTTCCAAGAAATTAAATCCAGACCAAGCAAAAAAGTTGGCTTAATTAAATCTGGGTAGTTTTTATTTCAGGTGAGCTCAATTTTAGCCATTAGCACAAAACCAGTAATATAATTATCTGCCAAATCTACAGAAGCCTAGGAAAAAGCAACTATTACAAGATAGAAATTTCATTTTGAGCAAAAGTAGAAAATACCTGGAAACAAGCACACTCTCTCTCTTAATCTTGCAATTAAACCCATTAGTTAAAGTCCTGTGTTATTTTGCTTTTCTCCAGTGCTTAATTGATCTCCAATAAGCTTGGCTAGAAAGGTTGGAAGAGAAAGGTCAATAGACTTGAACAAAGTTTTACAAATTGTTGATACTTCATGTGGCAGTTGCTGAAAGCACTCTTTATTTGTCATGGAATGTCTAGTGCTCCATGGCTACAAATGAAGTAACCACTGTGCTATCACCACTCAAGAGTGGTCACAGGATTTTCTCTCAGGATGGCTATTTTGAATCAACCTCAAGGTATATAGTTAAAGCCAAGATATGGAGAAGAATGGATTAGAACTAGGGGGGAAATAAGATAAAAGGCCTAGGTAGATAGATGGTGACATAGAATAATTGACCTGGATCAAGGTGAATCAGCAGTACACTTTCAGGATTTGAAATAAACAGCAGAAAAAATTTGTTCTAGAACTCTGTGGTAGTGTATGTGCATAGGTGCTGTGTGTGTGTGTGTGTGTGTGTGTGTGTGTGTGTGTGTGTTTTCATTTCCAACTATGTCCAGTATAAGAATGCATGAACATCTGAGTAGAGATTGTTCTAGTGGAAAAAAAAGAGCTCAGGACATTTTATTTCATTGACTAAATGTCCAGAATAATTACATCAGTGCTAATTACATTGTTTAATAGTAGCAGTTGTGCTGCAACTTTAATCTTTCCTGTAAATAAAAACTACCTTTGCCCCCAAAGAATTGACTGTTAGATGAATTTCATTATGGTAGTCAAGGATTAACCACCTGTCATATTTTTATTACAGAAATATTTTGGGTTGTAATTATCTGTGATGTTTCATACACTAGTATGAAAAGTGCAAGAATCTCAAGGGAAGTGCTCTGATTTACTTGGTTGCTGCTAAATGAGGTTCATGAAACATTTTATTTTGCAGGGTTGATGGAAGGCATGATCATGCAATGGTGCTAGAAAGAAAAGAAAATCCTAGAGGCATGCATTTTAAAGACGTTACAGGCTATGAATTTGAGGTTGATCTTGGTACACCAGATTAAGAACAAAAACCTTAAAATGTTATTGATTCTGAAGGCATCCTTTCACCTTTCTATGTGCTCTCAGCAACAGGAGCTCTTGCACTGTACATCCTAGATTCCATACATATCTCACTCTAAGGAGGCATTTATTTTATTTTATTTTTTGCCTGTACCCCAAATCCTTTCCTTCTGCCTTTAGATACACATGGAATGGCAGGTGGTCGTGGTGGTGGTGGTGGTGGTGGTGGTGGTGGTGGTGGTGGTGGTGGTGATGGTGGTGGTATAATCTTGAGTAAATGGATTGGGCCCTCATGAAGGCTTTGTTAAATACCACTATTTCCAGCCTATATACTCTATCCTAACTCATCCCAGACTGCACTGATCTAAATTGCAACCACAGAATATTTCACCTGTTGTTGACTTTCTTCCACTCTGCACTCAACCTTTTCTCTCCTCCCTCCCTCCCTCCCCTCCCCCCCATCATCTACCTATAGTCATGTATTATGTATAGATTTTTATATGCTTTTTAAAAATGTTTACTTATTTGAGAGAGAGAGAGAGAGAGAGAGAGAGAGAGAGAGACAGAGTCAGAGACAGAGACAGAGAGACTGAGAGAGATACAGAGAAAATCCCAAGCAAGTTTTGCGCTGTGAGTGTGAGCACGTCATGGGGCTCAATCTCATGAACTGTGAGTTCGTGATCTGAGCCGAAATCAAGATTTAGATGGTTGACTGAGCCACCCAGGTGCGTCTATATGCTTTCAAAGTTGAGTTGACATAGTGCATATTTCTCTTCATTCTTCCATCCATCCATCCATCCATCCATCCATCCATCCATCCAATAAATGTTTACCAAATGCTTAAATAAGGATGGCCAAACTGGGTTGAATTCCAGCAGTCCATTTCTCACTTAATCCACCAAGTTATAAAATTCAGTCACTAACTATGAAAACCTAGAGAATCAATTTGGTCAGTACTACAGGAGATCAAGCACTGATAGCACACCTGATAACCAAAATGGAAAGCCCATTTATTAATTTACAATGAAAAATTACTCTCACATGGCCTAGAATACCATATCTCCCTAATAAATACATAAGAGGTCTGTATAATCAGGTAGGCAGAACTCCACAAAAAATATATCATACACAGACTGATATATGACCAGATATAGTCAGAACTAGAGAAGCTACATAAATTGAATTTAATGGCATCATAACCTAAGACACATTTCACAGTAGGGATGTGGTATTGCTTCTGGGACTCCAGTGACTGTCACTTAGCCTATTGTTATCATTCTCCTTGTTAGGGCATCCTCGTCATTGTGACCAGGGAAGGTTAACATTCAGTGGTTATGATTTTTCTCTTCATGATACTTGACAGGGTCACTACCAACCCTTAACTACTTGGCTCTTCTTCTATGTCACTTTGAGATACACTGTCAGATTCTTTCTTTACAGTGTTGGTTCTCAACTGGGAAGATTTTTGCCTTCCAGGAGATATTTGACAATGTCTAGAGACATTTTTGGTTGTGACAACTCAGGGAGTGCAGCTGACATCTACAAGGCAGGAGCCAGGGATGTTGCTAAACATCCTACAATGTATAGGGTAGTGCCCATAACAAAAGAATTATTCACCCAAAATACCAATAGTGTCAGGGTTGAGAAACCATGCTCTCGCAATGTTATCATGATCAATCTGCTTATAGTATGGTTTTGTTTTCCTGGGAGCTATTCTGAATCCTAAAAGGGACTCTGGCAATCCTGTTTTCACGCGCTAAGTATAAATATGAAGTTTAACTAGCAACAAGGCAATGTTATTTTCCATTTTCAAGTACTTGATGACAACTCACTGTGTACTCCTAAGTACTAACAATAACTGCTACTAGATTCATCTTCCTAAAATACAAGTCTGTCCCCTTGGGGAAACTGGGGGCTGAGTCAGTTAAACATCCAACTTCAGCTCAGGTTGTGCTCTCACGTTTTGTGGGTTTAAGTCCGACATCAGGCTCTGTGCTGACAACTTGGAGCCTGGAGCCTGCTTCAGATTGTGTCTCCCTCTTTCTCTGCCCTTCCCCCACTTGTGCACGCGCGTGCACACTCTCTCTCTCTCAAAAATAAATAAACATTAAAAAATTAAAAAAAAATCAAAACAAGTCTGTCCCCTTACCATCCCTAGTAAGCACTGTTGTAATAATTGTCAAGTTTATCAATCATTAACTTTTGCAAAGCACTGTTGTGAACATCTTAATTTATTTAATTTTCTCAATATTTCTATGAGGTAATTACTAGTTTCTCCCCATTTACAAATGATGAAAGTATGTCACAGAGAGACTACCTAGTTTATTAAGGTCACTTAGCTAGAAAATGCCACAGCTGGGATTTAAATCCAAGTACCTTACTGTGCTCTGTTATAGGACCATATTTGGTCTAGATGGGCTTTAATATGCTACAACAGTGGAAAGAATAAAGCTGAAACTCTTCTAATCAGCTTCATAGCACTCTAAATCTTCACCTTCTCTACTTCTCTTGACTTCCCTCCCAATACCTTGAAATATAGAAACCACCTCTACTTTTCTTGTGCACATTACCAGCACTGAGGGTTTGCTCAAAAGGTCTTCTCAACTGGAATGCCCTTCTGGCTCTTGCCACCTATTCAAATCTCACTTGGTTTCCAAAGGTGTGTTAATAAGGCTTGCATTTTCCTGAAGGACTGCCTGCCTGGCTGCTATAGTTCATAGTAATCTGACTTTTACAGTGCTTACTATTTTGAAGAAAAAGAGGCCTTTAAAATTTGGCCTCTATTCTGTGATAGATATAAGAGACAACAATAAATATAAAATGAGACAGATAGAATAAAATAGATAAATATATTTGAGGATAGATCCAAACTAGGTTAAAAATTTATGTTCTATTTTTTATCACCTATATGTGATCTTGGACTGAACTTCAATTTTCTATCTGTAACATGTATGTAATACCCCCCTGCACAGTTCTTATGTACATCCTCTTATTTTCCTGATGTAAGGGACTTTATGTCTTATATATATCATATATACATCTGATATATATATATATATATATATATATATATATATTTACATATATGTATGCTATATATAGGTGATATATATAAATATATGTTATATATATGATATATGTATGTTACATATATATTTATAAAAGTGCACATGAGATCTCTATATAAAGATATAGATACATGTACACTCATATGCACATCATGTTTTATATAGTAGACATAAATAAATATACGTGTGTATATATACACTACATATATACACATATATATACACATACATGGTGTGTGTGTATACATATATATATAAACATATATATATATATTTATTTATATACATATACACTACCTACATCTATACCTTTATTGTAATCAAGATCAAAGCCAAGTTTTAAGTCTGGATCTGCTATGTATAAGCCAAATGATCTTGGGCTACTTACTTAATTTGTTGAGACTCATTTCTCTTCTTAATAATGAAGAGAACACTTATGGGATAACAGGCTACATGCTTGATACAACTCTAGGCTTCCTGGTAACACAGGCAGGGATGGACCATCACAATAGTCCCTAACTACCTCAGGCTCTATTTACTGTCAGATTTCCACTGAGGAAGCCGTGATCCATTGTTCCCAGTCTCAGGGCTTTGATCAGAGATTCCAAAGGATCTAGATTTATTCTAGGATAAAAAATGTACACTTCTAACTAGTAAATGTGACTAAGTTTACCATCACAGGGCAATAAAAAAAAAACTTAGTTTTTCAGGGATTGCCATGATATTTGGTATTCTTTCTTTCCTTCTTATTCCTGCTTTCTTTTCTTCTTATTCTTCTCCCCAATCATAAGAAATCTAGAGTATGAATATATAAGGGCAGATGAGAACAGAGTTCCCAAAACTGGATTCATATTGCTCAGTTGAGACCCTCCTTGGTCTATTTTCCATCAAATGCAACAATCTAGTCATTATTGTTAAACAAAGATGAATTAACTTAGGTTTTCTAATTAATTATTTCCCAAAGTCTTGAATCTGGCTATATGCCTTAACTGTAACACAAGGTCATTATTTTCCTTAGCTACTTTTGTACATTATGTGTACTTATCTATAAAATGAGAAAAATGATATTTGTTTTCCTATATTTGAACTGTGGTAAGGATTAATCCCTAGAGAAGAGGACTCATGTTTTCATCAGTCCATATTTTCAGCACTGAACTAGTCATATGCACATAGTAGCTCTCAATGTTAGTTAAACTGAATTAAAATAAGTTACAACATATAAAAGTTTATAAACTTATAATCTCTTCAAATTTAACACATTATTACCTATGTTAATGACACTTTGAATTAACAGTCATGCTTTTTACAACTAATGAATTTGAAATATAACTTTTTATGATTATATATGTATTCAGAAGGAAAATAACATTTAACCTACAGAATAAATGAAATTAAATTTTTATATTTGTATCAGGGAACCAGACGTCTTTTTTTTTTTTCAAAACTAATGTTAGGTCAATATTGTCTTAAATACAAGTTCTCCAAATGTACTTCTTTTTTCCTTGTATGTACATTTTTTATGTGTTTCATTCTACCAAAAGACTCCTTAATGAATTTTGAGATAAAGAAATGATGTTGGGACCTACATAAAGCTACCAATGTTGACCTCCGATCAAAGATGTTGTGCCACATAGTGCAGGAAGCATCTTCTTTCAAAACATAATTAATTTTCTGTAGTGCTTCAAATAAAATATTCAACTCCTCACTTTTAATTAAGATTCCTTTTCTTGCTCCCAGTTTGAATTATGTTCTGAAAGCAATTTTTGTCAATTGCTTTTTCATGTGAGAAATATAATTATGAACTAAATTTTGTTAGTGTCATATTCATACTTTTTAATAATAAAGTTGTGAATAAAAATGAACAAAGACTCATGCACACATTTAAAATGTCTCATTCTATAAGTACAGTAGAACAGTTCTAGAATACACTGGTAATGCATAAGTATCTTGGTTTTCTAAAGAACAACTACATCTCTCTGGCAGTTTTTATATAATCAGAATACGTTGAATCAATCATTAGGAGCTTGAGTATAAGTAGAAAAGTAAATCTTTGCTTTAGAAAGGTACTGTAAATCTTTTTTACTAATGTCTAATAACAATGATTTATATTGTTAGTATTTGACTATAGATTCATGAAAAAGGAATTTAAAACTTAGAGCCATCTTTAAAAACTAATGAATTTAAGACATGGATACTACATGCCTCTTGGGTTATGGAAAAGAAAGATGCTTAAAGGTGACTTTTTTCTTTCACACCAAAGTCTTGGAGATACAGTGTTTTCTGTAGGAGGGTCTCCGTGTCCATTCTCTAGATTCTGAAGTGTTATGAGTAATTCTTAGTGGTTGAGGCCATGGTTGCAATTTCTCAGTTCTGGCTTCATGAACCATAGCTGCAGGCCTCAGAGGTAGCAGTTACCCTGGGTGGGCAGTTCTGTATTGTTTATTATTCCTGAGGATTTATTCTACAGCCCTCTTCTCTAATTTTCTAGCAAATTTTTAAACAGCTCATTTCCTAAATTTCTTCCTCCTTGCATGGTTTTGTTTCCTGTCAAACCCCAATTGATACATTATGTACTGTTTTGTTTTATGGAATAGAAAAACAGCAACAACCAAATTATTTGACACCGAAAGCAATAAGAAGAGATGAGATCTTGACAGAAGTTAAGCTTGCCTGCCTACTCATTGGCTCTCTAACGACTGAAGTTCTTCATGGATACTAGATATCACTGTGCATATGAATCTGGATCCCTTCAGTCAGAATTGGGGCATTCTCCCAGAAGCCAAGGAGGATCTGTGAGCATATGTGCACATCTCAATCCCATATGTTCCTGGTGAAGGGATCAAACAAGTTGTGCCACATTGTATCACCATGGAACTATGCTCAGAGAGCTAGTCAGAGGATTTGGGAACTGAGAAGCTGTCACCGTACTGGGCTACAAGTGACATCTGAGTCAGCGGAGCACCAGTTACACTGAGATGGCAAAGCAGTGCTTCCTTTCAGTAGAAAAAGGACCATTTTTTCCCATTAAAATGTTATGAATTCTAGAGCAAGTAACACAGTTGTCTATGTTTTGGTTACTTCCACATAGGAACAGAGGAGGGCATGCCACTGTTGAATAATAACAATCAGCTACTGACCTGGGTCTTTCCAGAGCCTTTGTAGGAATAATACCAATGGGGCTCCTGTATGGCAGTTGTGGGAATAAACGTGTGATTTAAAGGACTTATATAATTCACTATCTATTTTCATGGGTTTTTTTTTTCTGCTTTTATGGAAACATTAGGTAAAAAATACAGATACACATCTAAGCAGTCTCCTATGTTTTACGGCCTACCAAAATTTGTTCAGAACTATAGGGGTGGGGCGCCTGAGTGGCTCAGTTGGTTAGGCATCCAGCTTCAGGTCATGATCTTATGGTCTGTGGGTTCAAGCCCCACGTTGGGCTCTGTGCTGTCAGCTGAGAGCCTGGAACCTGCTTCAGATTCTGTGTGTCTGTGTATGTGTGTCTTTCTCTGCTCCTCCCCCACTCACGCTCTGTCTCTGTCTCTCAAAAAATGAATAAACATTAAAAAAAAAAAAACTATAGGGGAAATCAGAGCTATAGTGACCAAGGATGTGACATCGTACATCTGATAAATGGGCTTTGACATCAGACAGATCTAGATACTGGAATTCCTCATCACCGACTCAGCAGCTATGGTCTGGGGAGGAACTCTTAACCTCTCTAAGCCTAAATTTCCTGGTTTGGAAAATGGGAACCACAACACATTTCTAATAGGATTGCGAAACACAAAGGCATTATTAAATTTTTTTTTCAACGTTTATTTATTTTTGGGACAGAGAGAGACAGAGCATGAACGGGGGAGGGGCAGAGAGAGAGGGAGACACAGAATCAGAAACAGGCTCCAGGCTCTGAGCCATCAGCCCAGAGCCCGACGCCGGGCTCGAACTCACGGACCGAGAGATCGTGACCTGGCTGAAGTCGGACGCTTAACCGACTGCGCCACCCAGGCGCCCCACAAAGGCATTATTATAGTCGTTGCATGTAGATGGTTGTTAAATGTTAATTAATTCCCCTCCCCCACCCTAACTCCAACCACCACCTTCACACTGGTTTGCAAAAGAAATACTTTTATAAAATGCCAAAGTGAGGAACTGGGAACTTTTGTAAATACCTGTTTATAGAGGTTTTTGTAGTCAGAATTTTAGATTTAGATTAGAATTCAGAGTAAAGTTTAGAAATTAAAGAAAGCTTTTATATAATGTAGAGTTATTTGCATATTTTATCTCTCTTCCTGTGATAAGGCTAATGGTTTTAGTTATTGGAATAATATATTTATTGATTTTTTTCTCCCCTTAGGTATCTAAATATTCCAATATTTCTGGCAATAACATTCTAAAGAAAAGACAGTTTGGTATTTAATTGATTAATGGCCAGTCAAGAGCCTCCTGTCAAAATGAATTGACTTGAAGCTAACCAATCAACAGACCTTAACTTGAAAACCTTCATGATAATTATATATATATATATATATATATATATGTATATATATATATATATGTATACATATATACATATATATATATGTGTACATATATATATATATTTTTTTTACCATAGGAATTTCTGTCCCTATCTGCTTGGCAAAAACGTGTGTTTTCTATCAATGGAACTCCATTCATACTCAGTAGATACCTTGCAGTTCTTTGCTTTTCCTCTTTTTCTATCCCAGGAGCATCTCGGAACCCCTTTGAATGCACCCTTATGGTGCTTATAACTCCCCAGAACTTCTACTAGAGAGTTCTTCTCATGTAGGGTGTGGGCTGGGAGTCAGATCCACCCGGGATAGAATTTCTGTTCCTCCACTGAGTTAGTGCATAGTGTCTGGCCTGTTACCTAATGTCAGAGCTTTGCTTTTCCCATATGTCTGCAAAGGTGGGGTAACACATTAAAGAGATGCTGTGAGGATTCAATTAGATAGTGTAAAAAAAAAACATTTCTTGCACATAGGAAGTATTCAGCAAATGATGGCTGCAATTTAATGAACTGTTCTGGTTGATATTCATGAAGTCCAATACCTAGGACTGGTCTTGCCTGGGCACTCATCAACCATTCCCCCACTGGGAATGCTAAGATGAATCGCATTCAGGGTATGCAATCTCAGCTTTCCTGCAAATATTTAGGCCCTTTACTGATCTGCAGAGTTGTTCATCAGTGTCAGACAATTAAAAACAGGAGACAAGAAATCAGAATTCCTACCCCAAATGGGAGAGAACAGATATACATAGCTTTGCACTGGGTTCCCCAATTCAGTCTTTTCTTTGAAGGACAAGTTGAGAAGTTATCATTTATGCAGACAAGTGGGTTGTGTGGAGCAGTAGGTAAAAGTCTATCTTCATTCTGACAGAGCTTCTGCAGATACTTGCTGAGTTTATGTGCATAAAAAGTAATATCCCTGAAAGTTAGCATTTCAGTAAGAAAGCTTGCAACAGAAACTGGGAAACTAACTGAAAATTGACCCTATACTAAACATCTGACATGCCTACCAAAGATAGGGTTTATGGGTACTTTTTAATTGAATCGACTATCAATCCTACCTCACTTCTACCTTTTAATTATCATGAGTGAGAAACCCTACTGACTCTCCTAAATTTCTCATCTGTTCTGTAAAGACCGCACTCAGCACTGCTTTAACCTCCCATTAGTTAGAGCTATTTGAGCATCCACCCAGCGCCATTCACTTGCATAAGACATTTATTAAAGTTCAACATTGGGAGATACTATATTTCATGTTTAAATATCTTATCGTAAAAATTGCAATCACATTTTCACAACAATACACCTCATGCTTCAGAAGTCTTTATGTCACATCTCAACTCATTACACATTCCAAAGGAGGAGAGCAATTTTAAAAGCTTTGTATTTCTCATTATGCTTATTTACCCATCACTTACTAAAACTGGACCATATTTCAGAGTTTCATGAATAGTGAAGGCAGATTTCAAGGAACATCAGACTTATGATGGCATCCTTAACTTGACATTCATAGAAAAATCTGAAAGTACACGCATGGCTGGTTTTATCCAGAACTGCACTTAATTTAAACCCAGCTTTTTATTTTTCCCTGAAGTGTCTGCTGTATTTGATATATCTTCAGTTTCCATAAGCTGTTTACACCTGCTCAATATCAAGGGCATTCCATACTCAGAATAATTTAAGCCAATTTGATGAACTGATTTGAATAACAATAATATAAAGAAAAGTAAGCCAGCAGAATCAGAAAACCACAGCATTTTAAGAGTAGAAAGAGTCACGTTAGAGTTATTTCTTCCATTCCCTACCCACCCAAAAGGCAAGGCTTTTGCCAAGGTCCTATAGTTAGTTAGCGGCAGAGCCTAGACTAGAACCAATTGCTCTTAATTCTTAGATGAGTGCTCTTTCCATTGCACCATGTTGTCAAATAAGGAAAAACCAAGGGTTATCACTACTCACCAAGCTCTAGCAATGCTGAGCTGAAAACTGTGAATAACTCTGACTAGTGCACTGGACATTAGAATATCAGTAACCACAATTAGTATTCCTTTCTTGTTCTTTTGGACAGATGCATCTGAACCAGAAATTGAGGGTTCTACTACAAATTTACAGCCTTAAAGTCCCACAAGAACACAAATATCCTTGCCATCTGCCTACAGCTTTTCCTTCAGCCTATGTACTAGTCAGCAGACTTTGGAAACTTGAGTAGGTCTGAACCTGACAGAGTCTTAATTCTTTTTATTCAAAAAGTGCAGTGGCATGCGATGAGATATGTTGACCTCTTTATATCCAACTGGGTTACAATTGTGAAGTCTGCAGGGAGCAGGTTCTGGAAGATGAGCTGTTTTCCACTGACTGTGATTGCTGGCTTTTCTGGAGGTGGAAAAAAGGCTTCAAGCACTCATCTCCAATTCTTCCCCGGGCCAGCTGCTGGAGCCACTGAAACCCAAGAGCATGCATACCATCTGCCTACTCCATCCGTGGTCTGCAAACCCAAGTTTCCTATGAAGAGTCACCCTCTTATAAAAAGGAAAGAAAGAAATACAGACCAAAAAGAGAAAAACCAAGAGGAAAGATTGGCTCACAGTCACACACAAAAAAGCTGATCAAGTCAGGGCAAAGAGGATTTTATATGGTTTGGAAGATTAGTAAGGCTGTTCACTGTTGGTATTTGTTGTTTTTTTGTACCAGATATGTTCCTTTATTCAAAAACTAGTGTCCTGTGGTGTCAAATGGATAAATCAATACAATCACTTCTAATGTTCCTTGACTTTCCTTTTAAGTAAAATTTTGAAGCCATTTCTCTCCTGGAGAGTACTCTGTCAACCAACCCAATGAATGTTACTATCTGACTGGGAAAGATACATTCATTTTGTTCAATGTGAAAAAGAAAAAGAAAAATGTATTGTACTTTCATGTATATGACATGAAGCTAGATCTTACTATTCTCAGTGATAAGGAGCAGAGAGTTAACCTAATAAAGCTTTCTATAAAGTAATAAGACATTTTTAACAAATGTACCACTCAGGCATACATCTGAATGAGTAAATGAGTAGAATCCTTTCAAGTATTTGTACTGCTCAGAAGCTTTTGAAATTTTTCTTTTGAGCTAGCTTTACAGGGCAGTTTATAAATCTCTCAAGATACTTAGTTTCATTTGTTTATAGATTTCCTTCTTCTTTGGTCCACAATGCTGATAACCATAGTTATTCTCTAATAACCCTATTCTTGATACTTAGCACCAAATATAATTAGGCTGTTTAAAAAAAATAAAATTCATTTTCAAAGAACAAAAATCCGGCAACTTGATTCTGAAATAATTGCAAAAGAACATGATTCATACACTAAAAGCAACATTAAAAGGAGCTTCTAAATTGGTGATTCTTAATTTGAAGTAATAAGGCTAAGGTTGAAACAGATATATAATCTACATCGGTTGCAATATGTTGGCTTAAAATTTAGTTGGATCTGATATCTCTATTTCTATGCCTGCATATCTACCTGTAATTCAACCTACTATTGTAGTCCATGAGTCTACACTGTTTAAAGATATTTGGAGTCCTTAATTATGTTCTTGATCACTTCAACTCACAGAATTTCAAGTCATTGGAATTTTTGTTTTCTTTTTTTAGTAATATAACGGTGACACAGGTTGATGTCACCATCCTTTCTTAGCACATGCTTAGAACTACACCTTCATGATGAAAATTACAAATAACTAGAAAGATTAATTCATGCCCACAAAAACATACTGCCTTGTTGAATATTAAAAAAAAAATACCATATAAGCTTTAAAAGTACTGACGTGTGCTTAAGAATTAAAATCATATTCCCCCATGCAGTATACTAGAAAGTTCTGCCCTAATTTCAGACTTTTTTTTTAATTTCAGACTTTTTAATACATATGTGATCACCAGCTTCTCTTCTATAGTCCTCTCTGACTATAGTCTAATATAATTAGGGGAAAGGGATATTGATCCCTTTGCATAGCTACACCTTTTGGTGTGTTGGTAACTGCTTTTCTTAAAGGGAAACCAATTCCATAACTTTTAAAGAGCCCATTTCTATTTGCTTCTCCATGAAATATAATTTAACATAACAGAAAAATTTTTAAAATATATATTAGTAATCTTACAATTTTATTCTTGATATTGCTTCTTTTTAACATGACTTAGTTTGTACTAACTTGGTGCTTAAATATGTAGAAACATCATTGTGAGTTACACCCCAATCAGCTCTTCCATAAAAGTAATTTTTTTCATATCTTAAAACTATGTTTTTCATTTTATTCACTTTTTATGGACTAGTTTTAGATATTTGGTTTTATTGATTTTTGTCTTTTACTTGGTATATGCTGGTATTTCTTTTGGCTTCAAATACATTTAAAATATTTCCTAATAAGACCATCTCACCAAATGACAAAGTATGAACTTGAGAGAGAAGTTTAATTTTAACTACCTTCCATTTCATTTTGAAACTTTAAAAATTGGTCATTGAAGTTCTCCTTCATGGCATCTGGTATAATGGGGAAAAAAGTATCTGGAATTTATATCTGTGCTCATAAATGCCTTGAAAATTAATTTGTGTCTCTAATAAATACTGGATAGAGAAGACCAGCATTTCATCAATAAATGAAAATGGTTATATCTTTTTTCCTCATGGTTAGGAAGCACAGTCAATTTAACCATGGTTGATTAGACTCAAGAGTTAACTATATGCAATCTTTATGCACAGAATACTAACACAAAAATAAACTCCATTTTTAAGTGTTTAAACACTTGAAAATTAATCCAATGTTTTTCTGTATTAATTCCATTAAACTCCCTCATATATGTTTGAACCTATATTATCCAAACAACAAGCCATGCTGCCTTAACTTTGCACATTTACCATGATACAATTAAACAATCTTGCTAATCTCTAAATAGATGCTACTAACTTAGTGCTTCTGAAATTGTCCTTTGTATACTATTAAAGTAACTGAAATCCCATTTGATGTATGTTCTGAACTTTTCCAAGTCCTTTATGTGTTAGTCTTTATCACATTCCAAATTACAACAGTTTTGTCTCATGATTATTTACTCATGTCTCCTGAAGTTCCCTTACATAAAAATCCTATCTAGCCTGAAATCTGATGGTAGAAAGATTCATCTACAGTATTTAGTTTTTAAAAATCAACTTTCATTTTAGGACACCAGGATCCTCTTAAGACTTTTACCCCCCATAAATCATACAACTAGCGATGAAAAGACACATATTTAGGTACAAATTGAGGTCTTTAATATGCAAATCATGTGATGGCTTATGTTTTAGAGAAAATATCAAGAGTTAGTTCCTAAGGATCTTTTCTCCCTGATTCATTTTCAAAGAAGGATGAACTGATCTCATGGGAGCTTCTGTGTGCATTCAGAGAGTGCTCATGTTCATTATATGCCCAACAATACTGTCTCTGTGACCAAGCCCTGCCTTTCAAGACTAGAGACACAGCTTCAAAAAATATATTTTTGAAAAATCAGGCCCTGAGATATGGTTCTGGACAAATGAAAAGCCTAAATGCAGTCAACTTTGTTTATGGGGCAGGGAACAGACTGATGAGATTTTATATTATTTACAGTTAAGGTCCATAAAGAGCTAGACTAACTACCTCCCTCCCTCACTTAGCTTGGAAATCAAACAGAAGCTGGGCCCATATTCCTTTCCAGAAAGGGGTACAGGAGCCAAGTTGGCCACAACTGAATTTGGCTGGGTATATGGGGGTTTGTGAGGGGAGAGTGTCTCTGGAGCTCTCACCCAGAATCTTCTTATTCACTAGACACCAAAGAAATCCAGTGCCAAGACTGTTCCTTTCCTCCTAGTCATAGTTACTGGCGGTAGAGTAAGCAGAATTATTCAGTTGGGTCTTGCCTTATAAAAATAGTTAAGCCACTCTCACATAGTTACAATGGACTACAATTTGTTTTTTCATGGAGTTATCCAGGACCTATTCTTGGAGCCATTTATCGACCACACAAGAGGCATACGTATTAATGTATGCATTTGTAAGAGCAGTGACATACTCTTCAGTAACATCTATTCCTTTTATGGTACTGGGTATATGAAAACCAGTGAGAATTTTTTGACCAAAGAAAATATGAAACAAACATCACTCCATAGTCAAGACCAGTAGATATGCTGGACACACATGTAAGATTCCAAACAAAGCCAGGACTTTTTACATGACTGACACATTTTTGCTGCATATTCTTTGAATATGTCTGAACATTTTATTAAAAGATATACTGAGTGAAGATGGTAGATTGTGTAGGTCCAGTACATCAGTATAAAAGTAATTAGAGATAATATAAGTCAGACTCATCACTATCTTAGATGTTTTTTTCACTTTTATGCCAAGTTAAGAGCATCCTTAATGAATGGTATTACTCCAACTGGCTATTAGGAGTAGTAGCTACAAATTCAAAGAATAATTGTTTGATTATAATATTCAGATTCATTGAATTTCTAATCATCTCCTTTATAAGAGCTATTCAAGGACTTCTAATTGAATTTATGACCTTGTACTGAAATCACATCATGAAACTCTTTTGTTTACTCATATAAGCCTAGTTATTTTACCCTTATATTTATTTTTCCTTCATAGTATTTCTTTTGCACTCTAAAGAGAGATGACTTATTTAAGAAGTTAATTAACTAATGCAAAATTTATCCCTATTATCTACATATTTAATTAAGACTTCTTATTTATGTCATCGCCTTAGCAAGGACTACAAGTATTCCTGAATGTCAGCCTCTTATCTATTTCTCTCAGCTTTTAAACATAATAAAGTGCCTGGATTCTTTATTCAGTATTTCAGATCTCCTTTCTTTCATGTCACAAAAGATAAATGCACATGGCTGCACTGACAACATCACAGCTTTGAAAATGCGTCCACCCGTTACCTTATAAATAGTTCAGTCACTTACTTTAATCCATCTTCCTCTGGCCATCACTCTAACGTCAAACTTACAAGTTTAAGAATGCACTTTTCTCAACTTCTAGTTTCAAAGCAAGAGCCCAAAAGTCTATTCACTTCACTAACACAAACTGACAGGGGTAGCATTTGGACTGACAAGATGTCAATCAGTAAGCATTCTCATTTAAGAATATGTGATAGTGGTGCCCTGGCATTTTTGTTTTGATGGTATTTGGTGTTAACAATGGCAAAAGTCTACCCCTCCTAAGATGTGCGTAGGTAAAAAAGGTTGGGTGCTGAATTATCCATTTCACTTCTCTGTGTGTTTTCAAAAGTTCAGTATAATAATCCATGACCTATGCCTTTTGCATAGTTCTGGTAGTTCAAGACACCCCCTATATATATATATATATATATTATATATATATATATAGCCAAGTTTTTCTGTCTTTAATGTCAATTTTCCAGAGCCCATAGCTTTGAGTTTATTAAAATTCAGAGCAGTGCTAAAACAAAAGAAATACACACAACACAGAGTTTCTGGAGAGATTGGGAAGTCTCTGAGGATCATGGGACTTGAAGGAAATGGATTTTGATATCTACCTAGGATCTAGGACCTGACTTGAAAGTCCTTGAATTGTCCTACAGTTAATACAAGATTCTTAAATAAGCTGACAGGTACTAAAAAGTTGATGTGTGAATTTTATCATTTGACTGGGTCCTCTCTTTTGAAGTAGCACCTGCTCATAATCAGAGATTGTTGTTCTGTGGATTTCTATAGGTTGCATATGAGACATTTGTACCCAACACTCAACATTATCACTTTCTAAGAGTTACAGACATTTAAGCTTTACTTTTCAATGCATGAGTTTCTTTTCACTTGTGAGGATCCCCTGCTGCAAACCAGAGATGAGGCTGGGAGTTACTGGGTAGATTCTATTTACAAAATAGCTGTTTCAGCTAATAAATTTAATTTTCATTCTCCTGTTTCGCAGTGTGGAGTTCTACCCCAATCATGATTCATTCTAAATCATCAACATCCTGCACTAGAGTTCATATTTATCAAAACTAATTTAAGAAGTAAGACAGGCTTTGTAGCTTGACAACTGCAAGTTTCATCTGGCTACAACATTATCATAAACCACACAATGGTAGTTAAATTTTTTTCACTTAAAAATGTCATATCTCAGAAAAAATCCATATCTCAAATCAATTTTGTCCCGAAGTCCACCATAAAATATTAATGCAATTTAACTTTTCTTTTAAATAACAGACATATAGGTGAACACTTATCTTTTAACATAGAAAGACAATAATGTTGTCTGTTGTACTCACACGGCACTGTGCGGAGGTAGAGGTTGTCACGAATGATTTGCTGAAGTTCGTGATCCACAGAACCCTTCTGAAATCGTAAGTTGAGGTAGTGACGAAGATCCTTATCAACAATTCCTCCTAGAATGATAAAGTTTCTTAATGAAGGATGCTGGAAAATAAGTTTTAAGTATGTAATTTGATTCTGTCTTAAATATACTCATGAACCCATTTAAACATTTATCTGCATAATAATAAAAGATAAGATTTACTGAGATAATTGTCAGGTCTGTGCTCAGCATTTTACAAGGCATTCTTTAAATTATTTTTCATTTAGAATGAAGTCTGTATTATGTCAAAAGTTATGTGTTACTCCTGAACTAATGTCACAGTATATCTCATAGCACTGCTGACAAAAAAGACACCCACCCACTACCTCCATTGTCCCTTTCCTCCTAGGCTCTGGCAGGCACCATTCTACTTTCCATCTCCATGAATGTGACTGCTCTAGGTATATGATATAAGTGGAGCCATATAATATTTTCCCTTTAGATACTGTCTTATTTCACTTAGTATGTCTTCAAGGTTTGAGAAGATTTTTAAGTTATTCAAAGTTACTATGGATTTAGATACAGTGATTTGAAAAGTTAAAAGAATAAAACCTACACAAATATTAATGTTTCATTCCCTTTATATAATAAATCAAAATAATTTTTAAAAGTGTGTGTGTATGAGTTAATGTTATTTTAATTATTTTTTTAAGTTTATTTATTTAATGTGAGAGATAGAGAGAGAGAGAGAGAGAGAGAGAGAGAGAGAGCATGTACAGGAGGGGCAGAGAGAGGGAGGATCCCAAGCAGGCTCCTCACCAGCAGTGCTGAGCCTGGTATGGGACTTGATCTCATGAACTGTGAGATCATGACCTGAGCCAAAACCAAGAGTCGGACACATAACTGACTGAGCTACCCAGGTGCCCCTTCAAGTAATTTTCTATGTGCAGATATTTTTAACCTGGGACAAGGTTTGAAAAATTTTAGGTAATTTTTCTTTTATTATTATACTTGTTTTATTATTATTATTATTATTATTATTATTATTATCCCAGAAATAATTTTAAGCCTATTTGCCATTATAATGTAGTGAAAAATAAACTGAGCCCTAGGCAAGAAAAGGTACTCTGTGGATCTACCAAAGACTAACTTCATATTTAAAGATAATTATGCAAAATTATGAAGATTTATCCAAGGCCCTTCTTATTCTATTTAAAAGAATAAATTATAAATCAAAATACCTATAAAAATATAAATAATCCTTCCTGAAATGGTTATCTTTTCAAGCATATTAGATAATTGAACCAGGACAAAAAATTAAAGATAGAATAGGAAATCTGTAAGAGTCACATAAATCATATTCTCTTTGTCTTTTTGAATTCCCAAATTACAATTCATCAATCTATTTGCACCACCATGACATGTAAAATATGTAAATATGTAATATATTTACATACAATGTATAAATATGTAAAATAGCATTATGTGGGTGTGCATATATGCAACACAAACACCTTTTATGCAAACAGTAGTTAATGTATTTGCAAACTACCTATCACAACATTTCTGAAGTTTCTGAATCCATTGTTTCAGTTGCTGTCTATGCTATTGGCACAGCCTCAGTAAGATGCCATAAGAAATAATATTTTTAACCGAATTGACTATCAAAATTTTTCGTCTCCAAACACTGTTTCTCATATATTTGAGCAAATAATTGCAATCTAGTTTTTTCCACACAATATAATATGATATCAGAAAACAAATGATATCCAAGGCAAACATATTGCTTATTGAGTGCACATAAACACTACATCCAGAATGCTTGTACATCTAATTTTCCAAATTCAAAACAATTTCTTTGGTCAAAGAAGCAAAGCAGTCAAATATGAGAGTCACTTAAAACTAACACTTATCTACGATTGCCTATTATGTATACCTCCAAACGTCCTGCATTTCCATGGGTCTTGGACTTCCTGACATCCCTCTGTAGTAGTTAATTATTAGAGAGCCTGAAATGCTGTTTTTCTCCTTCGGTCTTTTCTGGTCAACAGATCATGCCTACCCTTGCCGCTAATTCATTACAGCCACAGAGCCAGCATCATGCCTGCCTGTTTTCAGCTGTCATTTCCACAGAGTTCGAAGTACACAGGTCCTTCAACAACTGCACTCCGGCTTTCTTCTCTTTTTCTTTCTGTCGAATATGTGGGACATGCCAAGTGATGAGATGCTTTCTAGCAGCCGGAGAAAATGCTAACTATAGAACAACAGATGCAGTCTGTCCACTAAAGTGAGCTAGAATCACTCACCTAATGTTACATGGGTAAGCTCACATTTTGTAGTCCAAGATGATTCTTTTCCCTGAAAACAAATTATCAGTTTAAACCATTTTTCTACTGCAAATATGCTACATTCACCCTCTCAAAAATTAACTTCTGTAAGAAAACAACAACAAAAAGCTGTCTATTCATTCAGTGACTTTTTCCCCCCATGGAAGGATCTGCTGAAGCTTCTGAGAATTAATATAAAATTTCTTCCATTAATTAAAATGAAAGACATAAATGATGACAATTATTTTGGAAGGATTTCTCTTGCCTCATATTTCACAAATACTTTATTGTTCTTCATAATTTTTCATCACATCTTTCAAGTAAAAAAAATTTTATTTATCCTTATTATGGGAACTTCTGCTACTTGCCTACCCAGTATTCTTTCCTTTGTTCTTTTTCTTTTCTTTTTTTTTTCTTTTTAATTAAGAATACTGACTTAGTTTCAGGCCCAAGTATGCTCAGCTTTAGGACGTGGATCACAGTAGTCTGAAATAGTCATACGACTTAGTTCCTCACTTTCCTGGCTGCCCTTTCAACTTCCAGAAGCTGTGTCCTGGCCATTGAGACCTAACATAGAAGAAGAGTATTTCTTTATTAACTGAACTAGACCAGCTCTCTAAGATGAAGCAGCCATAAAGGGATATGACATGCATAACGGAAAAATCCAACATGCTAAGGATACTGGAGTAGAAGTTAGAAACAACCTGGACCCCTGATGGCTTCAATGAGCAGCTAAAATAATATAGGCAACTACATAGCATATATTTCTAAAGCTATTATGGTTTTATGTTATTTGCAAGTTTACATGATCCCAACTGATACATGTGTAGGTGTAGAACTATTTTATATATATGTATATATGTGTATATATGTGTAGAGAGCACACACACACACACACACACACACACACACACACTTAAGGGCACATGTTCCCTTAATTAGCAAGTTAAATTAGAGAAGAATTAAGCAACAGGAGTGGGCAATAGCTGAGCTGAAAAATAGCTCTTGGGTCTCAAGATTACCTGATTTCAGGTATCTAAGTTCACATTTTAAAAAATTATGCATGGTAAGTGTTCAGTAAATGTTACCTATTGTTAAAACAAATGAATAATCTGCTATATTATTTGTCATAGTTATAACTTTTGGTTGTATTGTTATTTTTTTCCTTGGAGTTTCTGTTCTGTCATTTGTTAGTGATACCTAGATTTGCTGCCTTAGAAGATGCCTACATCAATCATTCTGTTAAGCAGAGCACTGCCACCGCCAATGCCTTAGTCATTATATTCTTTGAAAAGCTCAGTAGCTCTTTTATTATATTTAAAATTTTTTGAAATACTTCATTTAACTGTGATTTTTCCCATTTATTTTACAAAATAAAACAAGTTAGAAGATATAATACGTTTTCAAATCACATATTTGTTAGTAAGAGATCTGGGAAGGATTTGAAGCTGATGATTCTGCTAAAGAACATGTACTTAAGTTTCTTAACCTATAGTCTGGAAACCAAACTTCTTTTTTAAATTTTTTTAATATTTATTTATTTTTGAAGGAGAGAGAGAATGTGAGCAGGGGAAGGGCAGCGATAGAGGGAGACACAAAATCAGAAGCAGGCTCCAGGTTCTGAACTGTCTGCACAGAGCCTGATGCCGGGCTCAAACTCATGGACAGTGAGATCATGACCTGAGCTGAAGTCAAACGCTCAACCGACTGAGCCATCCAGGCACCGCTGAAGACCAAACTTCTTAGTTCAAAGCAGTCGAGTCCTTTCTCAACATGACCTCAAACAAGCTTTTCAGCCTGACATCAAAGGTTAACTTATGAAGAACCCTTAAGACAGAACGTGGTTCAAACTCTTAATTTGTATTGCGAATGAAGAAAGTGGAGCTCTCACAAATTATCTGACACTGGGCTTGGAGCAAAGATGAAATGGGGACTGGGGAAAGCATCAGGAAGAAACTCCCATGGAGTTTGAGAATGAAAACTGTAAATATTACCATTTGAAAGTGGTGTGCATCTCTATGGTTTCCAAGTTTTCAGAAATGTGCCCAGTAGAACTGCTTTGCCCCCTTTACTACTTGAATGCCTAGGTTGAGGAAGCTATGAAAGAAGATGCCGCTTGGCTCAGGTGGACAGAAACTCCTTGGCATTTTCCTTAAGACAAATTGTTAGTTGTAGTCTTGTAGCTAATGCTGGTCACTTATCTAAGGTTGAGGGGAAAACACACCAGGCTCTGTAATGTTTGTGCCAAGGGTCTGATTGCTAGTTTGTGACAGGTGTAGTCCCATCCCTCATTAGTGGGCATGGCTATTAGCTCAAACTTTCTCTTCCCTTCAGTCAAATGCTTCTTGAAATCAGCTTGCACTTTCTAAACTAAATGTACATTGAGAAGAGTAATTTACTGATTGGGATGGTAGAGGGTGCATAGAAAGAAGAAGGTGAAGATGACCAGAAAGCCAAAGTCTGGCGCATTCTGATGTCATCTATTCATCCTGTACTTCCTTCTCTTTTCCTCAGGTTTTGTTGTTGTTTGTTTGTTTGTTTTGTTTTTTGTTTTCTCCATTAATCCTCTACAAGATGTTGAAGTGGGTTTTTGATTTTTGTGTTTGTGCTTTATATTTTGTACTCATCTTTGTGCTTTATGTTGCACTACCTTCCTTTGTTAGCGGCACCTTTATTTCTTTTTTCCCAGTAGCCAAATCAATCTCATTCTGTTTAAATGGGGTTAGACTTTTAGTCAATCTGCCTTTGTGTCTTGCTTAGCCAATAAAAGTTTCTCTTCCAGGAGTGGACCTTATAAGTGGAGTGACCCAAGAACGTGAATGCAAAATGCATTCATCCTGAAAGTGGCAGCCATCATTTTTGCTTTCTGGACACACAGAACTGTCCTTATCCTGCATTTTCCTAGCCACCTTTGTTAGTTTCCCCTTTGTTGTTTGCAATTGAAGAAACCGCATGAATAAGAATGTCTTCCCTTTGATATTACCCATGGAATTCTCATCCACTCTTCAGCTTAAAATTATCCTTCCCTTGGCCTTCCTTGTGATCTTTCGGTCTTCTTCCTTCTCTGAACTTCTATATCCAGGCCTCCTTTCTTAAGCACTTTGCACATTCTAATAGGTCATACAATGACTGGAGAGTCTACATTATGTTGTATAGTAAACTGTGAGCCCTCCAGGACAGGGAATTCCCTAGTCATTATATATCTTCTCCCCTCTTCTCACTTCAATATCTAAAGCAGTGCCTTCTTAATATACAAGGCCCTGTAATTTTTCCTGAATAAATAGATCACAAATACTGCAGTGCACCAACACTTACTCATGGAGTTGTCTTTCACTTCTGGTCTCATTTTTCTCACTTGTAAAAGATGGGCGTTTTATCATTTTGGGCTGCTATAACAGAATATCATTACACTGAGTGGCTTAAACAACAGGTATTCTTTCTTACAGTTCGGGATGCTAAGTCCAAGATCAAGAAGCTAGCAGACTGGGTGTCTGGCGAGGGCACTCTTCCTAGTCAGCAAAGGGCCATCTTTTTCTTGTATCCTCACATAGCTGAGAGAGAAATCATCTCTCTGATGTTTCTTATTAAAGGTACTTGTCCCATTAATGAGAGCTCCACTTTTATAACCTAATAACTTCTTAAAGGTCCCACTTCCTAATACCATAACATTGGAGGTTAGAATTTCAATTTACGACTTTTGGAGGAGACAAACATTCAGTCCATAACAGTATGTGCAGAACCAAATAAGGTCTCCACTAGATCTAAATTCTATGCTTCCATATAAAGTGTTTACTAAGTGCATTTTAGAGTTTGAGGATCTTTTTTTCGGTAATCAAGCAAATTAATTTCATTAAGCATTTATAATTATAGATCACAAGTTATCCATAGTCCATAAGAAATAAAGCCATGGATACTATCTCCCTAGGATCCTGGGTTTTTTGTTTGTTTGTTTTTTCCTGAATCCAGGAAGCTAACATCGTCAGCAGACAATTGACTTCATACATTGTCTTTGTCAAATAAGTAGTAAAATAACCAAGCAGAGCAGTCTAGGAGAAATTGGAAGAAGAGAAAGATCTATCCTATCTCTTAAAATAATGCCCCTAGAGTAACTGCACATTTATTTTATCTTAATTTATTTGATGGTGGGGAAGTCGAGGAACAGACAATAGGAAAGCATATAAGGCTATGTTGCTATGTTCCTTTTCAAAAACTAGTTTCTGCTTGGCTTACCTCAAAAATGGAGAAATAAATCACAGGAAAGTTGATTTATTCTTTTAAGATCCACAGCCACAAAATAGGTGACAGACATATCTAATCCAGTCTCCTGGATCAGGCTCCAACCCCTTTTTAGGTGGAAAATTGTATCTGTGGTTTCTGATGATCTAGAGGCCCATCTCATTTTCAAGCAGCTGGAGTACTGGATGCATTTCATCTATACAGGCCATTCTATAAATTGTGAGCCAGTAAAACTGTTCTTCCCCCAGTAATTCTCCTTTGCCTATTTTAAATAGGAGTACACATATAAGACCCATGGCAACTCACTGTAGATGAATTAATCTGGTTAATTGATTTTCCACAGCTGGAAACATTTAGGTATATGAAAATTTGTATCCCTTCTATGTGTTACTTGTAATCTTAGAGAGTATAGTCAATCCTTTTCATCATGTTTTAATATCTTTGTGTGTTGTTTTTCTTCAAATTTTAGTTGTTTTCTTCATATTTTGTATAAGAAATGCAATACTAAAAGAGTCAACTAAATATATTAAGCAGTTGCAAATCATTAGGAGATTCAAAACTGCAGAGAGTAATTGCTGTTTCAGAAAAAATGACAAAGATAAATGTAAGTGGTTTATAATATTCTCCAGCTCTATTGAAAATGGCTTTTTATCATTTCCTTCCCCCTACTACTGCACAGATGGGATATTATTATTGAGTTTCATTTTTCATTGTTAGTCTTGGTTTCAAAGTAAATGTTAGAGTTGTTCTTATAGTTATGATTATAGGTTCCCATAGAGAAGAAGAAATGAATTCTTGCTATATGCCTGGTATTGTGCTAAGTGCTATATAGGCATTACCCACAAATTTTATAATAGCGAAAGGTAAAGGATGGGCACATAGTTGAAAACAAACTCAAGTGTATCTAAATTTTCTATAATATTTCAAGATGGCTAATTCAGTGCAGGAATAGGGTATTTTCTATTAATTTCTTTGGCTCATCTAACTCAAACATTAGGTGTTCTTTATAAAAAGCAGGATGTCACAACAAATTCAACATAATGAAAGAAAAAAGATATATGTTGAAAAAATAATCTGGCTGAATTCAATCGATTTGTTTTTTAAAATAAGAGATTATACCACTGTAAGTTTAAAGGGAGAAAACAATATCGTAGGATAGTTATGAATTGATTTGAAATTTTTAATTAAAGATTTATAAATGTCAACGCTCTAAGGTTTCTATGTAAAATGACTAAGGTCATAGGAAGAAACTATTGTCCAAAATATCTACATAATTCACCAGGTAAAGTTTTGTTTTGTTTTTCACTTGGGGTCTTGGTTTATTGCCTTTTAAACTATTTTCCAGAGTTTAAGTATAATTTTTAAAAAACACAGTGATAAAAATATTAAAATTGGTTTTTTGAAAATCCAAATATCTATTCACATTAATTTTTAAAGGCATAAAACAAATTGCTCATATTAGGTATGCCTGAAACATATTCACTTATAAAATTAAAAGTGAACATGTGAATGATGTTTGAGCAATGAATATTCAAGTGTCCTTCATTTTATATTAGCAAGCTATTATCCTCAAGTCAACTAACTGAAAAATTGTATTTTTAAAGAGGTGATACTTATTGTGGGTAAAACTGATAAGTATTATCAAGAATAAATTTGTAAACATCTGACATTATTTTGTATTTTGAGAATGATAAAACAAGGTCATCCTCTCACTTGATTTTTTGCTAACCTGCTGCAATTAAACCATCAGATGACCTGGTGCAATCAACAGTTCACTCCAAATGTTTTCATGCTTAAAAGTATGATGACATAGACCACATTGCCCAAACTGATTTAAAAAACCACAGCTTTTTTTATGAGCCCGTTTTACAATGACAATACAAAGAAATTCCCTTACAAAACCGGTTTCAAAGAACAGACTAATATATCCTCTATAAGGACTGTGTCCTGACAGACTACAGCTAATGAAGTTATAAGAATTCTAGGCACATGATTTGAATTGCTACAAGGCTGACTTCGACTAATGAGGAGTGTGTTCCAAAAGTTTATTTGAAATGCAGAACATTCTTTTTTTTTCCTATAGAAATAATGCAGCATATTATAATTATGTCTTTGGCCCATCTATAAGTCTTTTAAATTAATTAGGCACCTAAAATATATTATCTATGGTATGCTAGAAACACATAATTGTTACATTTGCCATGTATAACAATGCTTCTTGAGAGGTGGGGGCAAGGGGAAAATGGCTACAGTTCCAAGTTAGGCTGACAGGTTCTAAAAATTCCAAACACTTCTTTCAAAGGGAATTAGAATGGAACACCCCCAGCTCCAAGACCTTGGTGGGGATTCCTGTCAAAGATTCCTCAGGGCAAGGATAGGTTAGGAGTAGGCAGAAGAGGGGCAGCCAACTGGGAGGGTAATTCCATATGCCCTTGTATAAATGGTTATGGAACCATAAGCTCTGTGCTCATGTATTTCCTCACAGCCCTGCTCAGCCCAAACTCCCTTTTTCTTTGGAGATACTCAGCCCACAGTTTATTCTGAGGTCCTGCCTGCCTCAGTTTGTTCCACCATCATCCATTTGGTTTGATTTCACTATAAAATGAACTGTAATCTCTTCCCTATTTACTATTTTAGAAGCAAACACAAAATCATTTTGAGATTTCCTGAGCATTCTTAAAAATACTTTATTACTCATCGAATTATGAAAAAAAATCTGAAATGTGTTTCCCCATAAAACCTTGTAATCCCCTAGCCATTGTATCTGCATACCCCCCTCCTCTGCCCAATACATAAGGATTGCGTACATAGTATGTATTATAAACATACTATGGACCCTGTAGAAAAGACAATGGTAGTGGATAATAGTGAAAATTGATGGTTACAAAGCCTAGAAGATATTTTCAGATTGCAGAAGAAATCTAAGCTCACCTACTTCAGTTACATATGTCATTCAAGGAATAGGATGTGTGTTTGTGTGCTTGAATGCATAGATATGTGTGTTAAGGAAGCCTAAGTGGGTGGACAATAAGGAGTAAGAAAATAGCCACTGAGGGCTATGAGAATGGAGGTAGAGAGAAGATTTTATCATTCTTGTCCCCCTACGTTGTTACTACTTTCACCCCTGAAAGCCAAGGCCCTGGTCTGACTCAGAAGAGAAATGAGAGGCAGAGGGTTTGAGAGACTGAATCCAAATGACATTCTGAGATTGCAGTGGAAAGGGAAGAGGGAGGAAAATGACTTTCAAGCACTGGAAGCTGGAAGAGAAAACCACGCCTGTTACCAACATTGTTGTGCCCCCAAGTGGCTGGAAGAGAAGTGTATGATTCAAACAAGAAGTATAGTGGAGGACCCTGAAAGTGAGTTGTATTATAAGGGACTTTCACTGAATTACAAAATTACTTCCTCCAACTAGAGTTTTAGGGGCTATTTATATACTTTCCAGACATAGTGCTATAGATTAGCAAATTCAATTATCTGTACCTAAAGGCAATCAATTAAAATTTCCTAAGAATTCATTTTTAGACATCTGGGACTGTATTGCCTGTAGAATTATAGGGAAGACTGAGCCAACAATGGGAAAGAAGAAAGAATATACAATTAACCAAAGGCATTCTTTTTTTAAGTTTATTTATTTATTTTGGGAGCAAGAGAGAACATGCGTGTCTGGGAGTTGTGGAGGAGCAGAGAGAAAGGGAGAGAGAGAGAGAGAATCCCAAGCAAGCTTTGCACTGTCAGCTCAGAGCCTCATGCAGAGCTCTAACCCATGAACCATGAGATCATGATCTGAGATGAAGTCAGATGCTTAACCCACTGAGCCACTCAGGTGCCCCCCTCCAAAGGCATTCTTGATTGCTTTCTGTCCCCTGATTACATGTAAAATTGTGCATGATTTTTGAGCTGATAAAGGGATATTTAGAGGTTGCCATCTTAAGCAAACCCAGCTCATTCTTTGAACTGCTTGCAATAGAAACCTACTGAAAACATCTCTTTGAAGTAAACTTCCATTTGACTGACCTATTATTATTTAATCTTTTTTTTATTTTTTTTTTAAATTTTTTTTTCAACGTTTATTTATTTTTGGGACAGAGAGAGACAGAGCATGAACGGGGGAGGGGCAGAGAGAGAGGGAGACACAGAATCAGAAGCAGGCTCCAGGCTCTGAGCCATCAGCCCAGAGCCTGACGCGGGGCTCGAACTCACGGACCGCGAGATCGTGACCTGGCTGAAGTCGGACGCTTAACCGACTGCGCCACCCAGGCGCCCCTATTATTATTTAATCTTAACATTTTTTAATGAAAATATTATGTGACTGTTTACCTAAGGATATATTTTGAATCAAGACAATAAGTAGAGGTTACAAACTTCATAGGAATTTAGTTTTTATTGCTTTATGAAAAGAAATAGCATAGAGGAGAATAAAAAAAACAAATCTGACAAGGGGAGGAAATACATACACACAAACATATGGTATAGGAGTTCACATTTTGGGGTGTTGTTAAAGGGGTAATTGTATTAAGAGGAGCTGAAGGTAACTACTTTCTGTGGGAAAGCCCAAGAAGTAGAAAAGATTTTTATGCTGCCCACTAATATTTATCACATAACATCACCATTATATTATGAAAATTAGGGGGTAGTAGAGATAAATGTTGCTATTCTTCAGTTGGGACAAACTTCATTTTCCTGCCTAGTGCAACTTTTATTCTTTAAAGCCTAGTATAATGCTGTATAATTGATTTGGATTCAATAAATATTGGTTGAATTACATTCTTTCTCAATTGATGACTTAAATGATTTTCCTAGTATTAATAAATATTTCAAATACATGAAAGCAACAATACAGTCAGTATGATTTATAAAATTCAGAAAAGCTTCTTATCATAAAAGAGTTGTCTACCATTACTATATATTTCTTTTTAAAAAATTGTCTATTCTTTTTGAGAGAGAGAGACACACAGAGCATGAGCAGAGGAGGGGCAGAGATGAAGACAGAATCCGAAGCAGGCTCCAGGCTCTGAGATGTCAGCCCAATGCGGGGTTCCAACTCACAAGCTACCAGATCATGACCTTAGCTGAAGTCGGATGCTTAACCTACTGAGCCATCTAGGTGCCTCTGTATATTTCTTTTTTGAACTGATACTATGAGTTTTTTGTTAGGTCACACAAGTGGCTTTTATACAATTAACCCTGTATGGTAAATATCTCATTTGAATGAAGTTTTACTTTCTTTTGCCAAATAATCACCACCATAATCTAAGAGAAATATTCTTGTTCTTGAAAGTAAGAACAAAAACAAACATATTTTGTAGTATGTTTATTTTATATTTTAGGAAGTATGTGACCAAGAATCCTTAATATCATCTGGAATGATATTAACATTGATTGTTTAGCCATGTGCCTTTATTATATACTATTGAAAATCATAGAATAGCAAAGAAATACAATGATTTTAAGTCTCCTTTCTCCATAATTTTTACAACATAGTACAGTGATAATCAGTTTTTCATGAGTAACACTTTTAAAGATAATATCTAATAGCTAACTTGAAAAATCTGAAATTTTCACTACTTTGAAAATAAAGTATCCACTGACCTAAGAATTATCTTGTTTTATTAATACCAACATGACAGTTATTAATTTTTTAATAATAAAGATATTTGAAACAATTCATTAAGAAGAAGAAAGATTTCAGGGACAATTTGCTAAAGATGGGTTTATATTTGACAGAAAACACCATTTTAAGTAAAGACCCTCTCCAATGTGTAATCTTTGGTGATTTTGTAGCTATCATTATACTTGACTCAAAATGTTATTATATTCTTGATTCTAGCTTCAAACTAGACAATTCTGTTTTGCGGTGAGAGAGGATACATTTGAGGACTAATTTTTAATTCAAATTCTTTAGTGTAAAATACAGAATATGAAGTCTAGAGTAGTAAAATTAGATTACTTAAAGTTTCATCTACTCAACGTTAACTAACTACAATAATATGATTGCCCTTTCTGTGTGTAGAATGTGATTTATTTCAAAACCTTTTAGTATTTATCACTGTACTTGTCCAACATAAGAACTGTATACAGTAAATAGGGTAAAATACATGAAAGTAACATGTATGTTGTGTTTTAATTTACAAATGATTAAAGCATTTCAGACATTAATTGACTTGGCTAATCATAGTACAGGGCTGCAACACTTACTTAACTCTCTTGATTCTGTGCCAGGAAATATCTCTTCTATGTTAGAAATGAGCAACTAGCAGGGAGAAGAAGAAGAAGAAGAGAAATAAGCAACTAGCAGCAACACACAAGACAGCATGTTCCAAAGAAGACCTATCAGAATTACCCAGTTATTCTGTGTACGACACAAGTGGCTCCTCATCTCTAAGGATGAGCCGCTCCTGCTGACAGAAGTGTGTCACATTCTCCATGGTACTGGGCCCAAAGAAAGGTCTGAAGTTCGGCTTTAAGTTCATGCCTTACATGCAAAATGCTGAGCTTAATTCTTGAGAAAACAAAACATGAGTGGACAGGAGTTGGTGGCTGAAATAGAATTGGATTTGGTGAAGGAAGAATCAAAGATTTCACCAAGATTTTCAGCTGAGTGATTGAGAAAATGATGGCGACACTGGCAGACATTAGACTGTTGAGACAAGGGGGTACTATTTTTTAAGGGTGTGGCAACTTGGCTGACCATACTGGGCGAATGAACAAAAAAGGAGGTAATAGGAGACAGAATCTACTGTATTGATGATGTGAGTGGTATTATGGCATATCCCTCTCAAACAATTGATCTTATGATTCACTTAAAATCAGTCAATAGTGAGGATATTAGAACAAAAATCCCAGAATTCTCCCTGAAAATAAAGTTCCCCAAATCTATTTTAGGATGATGCTTTTCAATTTATATGACTTGGATTATTTATATATAACACTGAGGGATAATTTGTATGCAAATATGTTGTCACTGTCCATGATAAAATTGCAAAAGCCTGGAATACTGATAGGGAACTTATCACTGATTACCTTCACAAGTGGCTCTCAGAAAGGGAATCTCAATAAATCACTCCCATTCTTTCTAAACAACTATCACCTTATCAGCATGCTAAGAGTTAGAGATAGCAATCATGTTCTTTAGAAGCATGATACAAATCCCCAAGGAGCTGCAACAAATCGTGCCTCATTCTTAAATTATCATGTTTTGAATTGCCTTCCCTTTCCCTGTTTTACTTGGTTCATATCTCTGCTCAAATATTACTCCTCACCCTGCCTAAACTTGCTTATCTCCCACAACCCCATTGTCATCATTCACTTCTCTACTTGCCTGCATAGCTGTTACCACTACCTAAGTTATATTTTTTATTTGCCTGTTTGTTTAGAGGTTGTTAGAATGTAAATTCCATGAGAGAGCAGAGTCTGACACCTAGTAGGTATTTAATAGGTATTTGCTCATTGGTAAACAAAATGGATGCAAATAAAAACACTTCTGGAAAGACTATAAACCAGTAATAGTCCAACACAATAATAAGATCCCATTATGTCTCAAAAATGCCTAATTTTTCTACATTAAATGTTTAACAGGCTCCATGACTTATTTGTATTAAGAGCTAGATTAATATCCATGACCACGAAGGGCAATTAGTAAATTTTATAAATTATGCTAACTCATTACATTTCAGTTACAATGGGAAATTGGTGGCATCTTGAGGTCAAGTTTTATGTCTTGATTAAAGGTGCCTGTATAAAAAAAAATATTTACTGATTTTCACTTCCTTTTGTAAAATACATACTCAGTTTATTCTATTAATAATTTAAAAATCCCATAGTCAAATCACATATTTGTGAGAAAAAGATTGATTGAAGTTAAAGTATATGATGATTTATGAGTATAATATAAATGTTATATTAAAATTGATTTAGATCTGTCATTGCAAATTTCATCTTTAGCACTCAACATACAGAAAAGAATCATCAAATATACAATTAAAATAATCCTTACTATCTGCAATGTATTCACACAAGGTATGAAACTGTATAGAATATTAACTGTTATGTGATCATATTATGATGCTACCAGAAAGTACCAGAAAATGATGGCACAGACTCAAATACATCTATTTAGCCTTCAGCTGAAATTTATATTAGCGAAAATGGTAGCTTTTGACCTAGTGAATCATCATGAAGAAAAGTGGATGCCAAATGCAATTAGTTTTAGTATGTAACTTTTCATGCTTCAAAACAGTATTTGCTAAGCAAATATTCTCTGTCATTCTCTTGATTTCAATCAACGTAAGATTATAGGGCACATTACCCATTCTGAAAGTGAAACTTTAACTTTAGGTCTAAATTTATTTAACTATAAACTTAGAATTAAGTGTTAAATTTTTAAAATACATAAAACTCTTGAAGTAAAAACAGGTTATCTGTAGCTTTTAGAGAATCTATTATTAAAATTAAGCCTGCAGCAAAGGACATTGGTCAAAGGACAGAGTTTCTAAAGAAAATATTTAATATTCAAAGTAGTAAGCATATGGTAAAAAATGTAGGCATTTCATTTGTCATTTATTATTAGCTGTAGCCAGCTAAAAAAGTAATTTTTTAATTTTCTAAAATGTGGAATAATTATAATATTTCTAGAATTCTAAAGAATTTTGGGTAAGATAGGCTACAGCTGGTGTAGTTATTTTGTTTCCTGAAACAATTATTTATTTCTCAGTGATGAGGAATGACTATAAGAGAACATAAAGATTCATTAAGTACATGAATTCTCAAGAAAACAAACCATTTCATGAAAAATACTAGAAGCCAGGAGATATTTGAATCACAAGTCCAGGTTTAGAAGATCTGGTGGAAGGATGTTCTTAGATCTGTTCCATATATAGAACTCTTTTAAATCTGCTCCAGTCTTGGTTTCTGTATTGGTAAAACTATCTTGGACACAGAACTTTCCATGTCTTATCTACACTGGAAATGTGCAGATAGTAAATGTGCTTTGAGGTGTAACTTTATTTAATGCAAGGGAGGTATATAGACTTATGTTTCCTAGAGATTTTAAACCATTTGATCACCTAAGTGAAGGGTCTTTCTTTAAACTCAACTCAAATAATCATTTGGGTTCTGACCTATTGTTGTTGTTTTAATAATACATATTGGAATATTTGCTAAAATACTTTAGAATAAACCTTGTGCATACATGTGTGTAAGATGTGTAAGTGAACTTAAGTCTATACCTATGGACAGTTCGTGTTAAACTACCTTAATCAAGACTCAACAATCCAGAGGAGATTACGTAGGGATTTCAAATATTGTTTCCAAATCTATATTTGGAGTGTTATCAATCAGCATAAGAAATACTAAAATAAGTTTCTTTTGGCAAAATAAAGTGTTCAGGATAATAGATGGTTAGAAAAATTGTAGTGGCTTTGTTATTATACGGACACAGCATAATAATTTGGCCCAATAGCCTAAATGCACTTGAAATAGGACTCTGGAGCTTCCAGATCACTTCTGCATAAGGCTTAATCCAGTGAACTGGGTGGGTGAACTGCTTGATACTGTTCAGAAACTTAAAGTAAGAAACATTGCCAGTAATTGTCAGGATGATTTCATCTTTAAGCTTTAAATCTAATAGCAAAACAAAGACACCAACAAAAACCACAAGGGACTTTTATTTAAAAATTTCTTCTAGTAACTCATTTTTATAGTATTTTACAAAACTATTGGCCTGCAAGAGCGTACAAAATAAGTGACACATCGAGACACACTATCCTAGTTTCTTGCCAATCTTTTATTTTTATTTTTTATTTTTATTTTTGAAAGAAAGAGAGTGTGAGCATGAGCAGCAGAGGGGCAGAGAAAAAGGGAGACAGAAGATTCAAACTGGGCTCTTCACTGACAGCGGTGAGCCCAATGAGGGGCTCAAACTCACAGATGTGGCGCTCAAACTCATGAATTCATGGGACATGAGATCATGAACTAAGCTGAAACCAACAGTCAGACTCTTAACCCACTGAGCGACCCAGGCACCACCCCTCCCTTCCCAGTTTCTTGCTAATCTTATGGCCACACAGCAACTCTGAATAGATACTGTGGGTCTTGCCACCACAATGCTATTGCATCCTCCAAGGTGCGAGCCTTTCATGCGTGGAGCTGTCACAGTGCCTAAAACACTGAGAATGTTGTGCAAGTGTTCTGTTTCTTTCTTTCTTTCCTTTTATTCCTGCTTCATAATAAACATTGATATGTTTCTTTAAAATTCACCTTTCATTTCAAATGTAATTTAATGTCCTTTCAAATTACATTTCAATGTAACAGTCCACCTGGCATCCAGGTTGTGGTTGAGACATATAGCCCACTTTGTGCTCCATACCTCCATACAAATTCCAATATTTACCAAGAGAATTTCCCAGTTGCTAATATGCATATTGGCTCAGGTCATTTTACTACTTCTTTTCCTAGTTCAATCAACCGTTTCCCCAGATTCTCCTATTTTAAATCCCCTGTAATTTCTATTTTCTGTTTATGTTGTTTGGTTGATCGGTTGGTTGTTTTTTTGTTTTTTTGCTTTTCAAATGCTTAGAGGTAGAGCCACCTTATGAGGAAGGCAAATATAATCATGCAAAATTTTTGTGGCAGAAAACTACAACCAAAGTTATAAAACACATGAGAAGCCTTCTCCAGGGAGCTGTTACTAAATATTCACTCCCAGATGCTCCCACTTGTCAATTAGCCAAAGCAGGACCAAAATGGCAGCAGGTAAATGTGAACAATTGAATTCTGACCATAAGCATATAATAAAAAGCCACTCATCCTCAGCCTTGGTGGTAGCAGAAGTCTGCTTTAGTAGCACTTTCAAATACAAAAAATAATAATATGGCAATAACAACTGGCAGTTTTCCCAGATTTAACTGCTATCTAATCTGGTATTAACTTCAAAAAGGATGAATTTCCTAGTAAGGAATTAAGGCTTTCAGTAGCTGTTTAGAGCAGACTGGAAAGTTGACTGATATCCTAAATGTAAACCTTAATGATTACCACTTAGACATTTAAAGTTCTGCAATTGCCCCTACTCAGCTTATTATAAGGGAAATAATCACCTCTACAGATGTTTCTTGACATATAATGAATTGAGAAGCGTGTGATTCTTTTTTATAAAGTATTTTTTTTGGAATATCTAATCTCCAAATATATGGCCATTTTTGAATCACTATATTCCTGGAATTTAAAAAAAAGTGATGCTGCAATTTAAGGTGAGTTTTTGTTGCTCTACCATAAACTGAATTTTTGCTTTATGAGACATTTGGAATGAAAAGCAGCAAAAATCTATTAACATTCTAATATAATTCTTACTATATGGTTGTGAAGCTGGCCCTTAAACTACTTGAAAAATTATAGGTTTATCTACCTCACATTAGTAAAATAGCTGCCCTATGTCAAATAAAGCTCTTTAACATGACAACATTATGATGTTAGTAAATTAAAGTATAAAAGACTTCATGAGTCACCTTTTATGCAGTCTTTCTAAAAATAAGTAAAGGCATAATTACGTAAATTCCACTGAGAATTATTTCAATCAATATCATAAGGTGCACAGAAATTCAGCTCAAAGATAGTTAAGATATTCAAAAGTTTTTCATTATTCTAATTAATAAAATTGATTTTTTTCCATTAAGGGGACTTTTCCTCCAAATAATGTAAAATTTCTGATTCTATCTAGATCCAGTTACCTATGTTTCTAAACGTAAACACGTATATAAAAAAAGACTGAAATCCAATTCATAATCCTGTAAGTTATATATGAAAATATACTTTAATTTTTATTTGGAGGAAGCATTTGAATCTAAAACTTTGCTAAATAGTTTTGGTGTTAAGTAAGCAAATGGAATAATTTTTAATTCTTTCCATTATTTTAACATTTATTTGTGCAAGTTATTTTTGCATTAAATAATTCTGGATTTTGGAAAATTTTCCAAACTGTCTATTGTTTCACTGGATGTATATCTTTTCATTTATTTTTACTTATGTTTTTAATTTTTAATTAAAGTATGGTTTAAATATAATATGAGTTTTAGGTGTATAATATACTGATTTGACAATTATATACATTAAGAAATGTTCACCCCATGGGCACCGAGGTGGCTCAGTCAGCTAAGTGGCTCAGGTCTTGATCTCACTCATGGCTCCTGAATTGGAGCCCCAAGTCAGGCTCTGTGCTGACAGCTTAGAGCCTGAAGCCTGCTTCAGATTCTGTGTCTCCCTCTTTCTGCCCCTACCCGGCTCACACTCTGTGTCTCTCAAAAATAAATAAACATTAAAAATATTTTTTAATAAAATAAGTGCTCACCTCACTCAATAAGTGTAGTTTACATCTGTCACCATATAAAATTATGACAATGTTACTGACAATTTCCCCTATAACTTACTTTTCAACCCTGTGACATATTTATTTGTAACTGGAAATTGTATCTCTTAATCTCTTTCACCTACTTTGCCTATCTCCCCACATCCTTCCCTTCTGGCAACCACCAGTTTGTTTTCTATTGTTATGAGCCTGTTTCTTAAACTATATTTTTAAATGCAACAGAGACCTTGAATAGCAATGTGTCAAACCACTGTCAAAACATGGTGGTTATCAAAACTCTATTTCATCTCATTTCAATTATCTTGTATTTACTAATTTTCATTTTTATTGTTGCTTGTATTTATAGTAAGAATTATCTAGAGAAGATTAATAAATGATAATATGAATAAATATGATTATAATAAAATATTTATGATTAAGTAATTATAAAAGTTCATGTTGTATCAGGAAATGTACAATTATTACATTAATACAAAAGTAATATCTAATCATCTCATGAACCTAGAAATATTATTTTAATATGACACATGCTTATATCTAGATATGACAAAAGGTAAGTACATAAATGGGACATAAGAGATTCTAGAAATATACTGACACATATGTTCAGTTAGTTTTTGAAATATTGCCAAGGCAATTCAATAGAGAAAGGAGGATTTTTCAACAAATATTGCTGGACTAATTAAATATGTATGCAAAACAAAAACCTCAGTTCCTACCACACCACAGACAGGTATTAATTTGAAATGGGTGTAAAATCTAAATGTAGAAGTTAAAAACATAGAACTTCTAGAAAAAAAACCACAGGAGAAAAATTCCACAAATTTAATAAACAACATTTGTCAACACCCTAAAAAACACTAAGAATAACTATATATATATATATATATATATATATATATATATATATATATATATAAACTAGATTTCCCCAATGTTAAAAGCTTTTCTTCTTCAAAAGACAGTATTAAGAAAATGAAACAAGCAAGTCATGGTCTGGGATAAAATATTCACAATATTGATCTCTGACAAGGGACTTGTATCCACAATACATAAAGAATGTTTGCAACTTAAGATAAACAACTGGATTTTAAAATTTAGCAAAAGATCTTAACAGGCACTTCACCAAAGAATATAAATGAAAATGAATAGGGGTGCATGGGTGGCTCAGTCAGTTAAGTGTCCAACTTCTGCTCAGGTCATGATCTTGTGGTTCATGGGTTCAAGCCCCGCGTTGGGCTCTGTGCGGACAGCTCAGAGCCTGGAGCCTGCTTGTGATTCTGTGTCTCCCTCTCTCTCTGGCCCTCCCCTGCTCACACTGTCTCTCTCTGTCTCTCAGAAATGAATAAACATTAAAAAAATCATTTTTTAAAAAATAAATGAAAATGAATGGTCAACAATCACATGAAAATGCTACACATCATTAGCTTTTACAGAATGCAAATTCAAACTACGGTTAATTACCACTACATATCCTTCAGAATGGCTAAAATTTAAAACAACAGCAACAACAAAATCTTAAAACATGAAATGTTGACAAGGATATGAAGCAACTGGAACGTTCATATGGTACTGCTACAAGGGCAAAATAGTATAACCACTTTGAAAAAATGGTTTGATAGTTTCTTATAAATGTATACATGTATTTACCACATGACACAACAATCCCCCTCTTTATATACCCAGGAAGAATCAAGAAAATAAGTGTCCATAAAAGACTTGCAGTTGAATGTAAATAGCACCTTTATTCATAATATCCTCAAATTGGAAAAACCCCAATATATGTCAACAGAATAATGAGTACATGAATTGTGTGTATTTACACAATGAAGTACTTCTCAGCAACTCATGGATGAACCTCAAAAGCATTATAGTGAACAGATAAAAGCTTTTCACAAAAGGTTTTTATTGTATGATATCATTTGTATGAAAATAAACGTAATCTATATTGATGGAAAGCAGATCAGTGGATTCCTGGGGTAGGGGTAAAGTTTGCTTGTAAAAGAATAGCAAAGAACTTTGAAGGTGATTGGAATTTTCTATGTCTTAACTAGGGTGGTAGTTATATGAATATACACATGTATCTAAACTCATTGAAGTATATGCTTAAAATGGGTACATTTTATTACTTACAAATTGTACCCCAACAAAATTAACTTAAAATATTTATTTTTTAATTGTTATTTCATAAATGTTATATAAATGGAATCACATAGTATGTGACCTTTTGATATTGACTTTTTTCACTCATTTTCATTTTTAAAGCATATTATCTTTAAGATCTATGCAAATTGTTGTACAGATAGAAAACTGATTAGCGATTGTCCGGGGAAGGGAGAACCTTCTGATGATGAAATGGCTCTGTATTTTGTTTGAGATGTTTATATGGATCTACATAAGCAATACAATAACATAACACAATACACATGCTTTATACTAATGTCATATTGCTGGTATTGAAATTGTACTATAATTATGTAAGATGTAACTATTGGGGGAAATTAGGTAAAAGATACACACATACACAGGATCAGTAGTGTCTTTGCAATTTCCTATGAATTTATGATCAATTCAAATATACTTCAAAATAATTAATTAATATGTCTGATTTGATATGGAGTGGTGTTATGGGCTGAATTGTGACCACCCTCCTTCCCATTCAAATATTGAAGTCCTAACCCGCTGTACCTCAGAATGTGATTGTATTTGGAAATAAGGCCTTTCAAGATTTTTAGCCCTTAAATGTGGCCATTGTGAGGGCCCTATTCCAATATTGGTGTTTTTCTTCATAAGAAGAGGAAACTGGGGCACAGATACACAGAGGGAAGACTGTGAGAAGACTCTGGAAAAAACAGCCATCTACAGGCCAAGGAGAACATCCTTAGAAAGAAAGTGAGTCTGCTGACACACTGATCTTGGACCTCTAGGGTCCAGAACTGTGAAGAAATGAATTACTGTTGTTTAAGCCACTTAAGTCTGTGGTACTTTGGTATGGCAACTCTAGCAACTAACACTTCTCAAACGTAAGAATAATTAGAACCTAAGAAAGTCTGAAAACATTCTAAGGGATAAGTATTATGATTTCTACTCTACACATAAGGAAATTAAACCTTGGTGAGTTTGCAAAATTTGTTCAAGGTCATAAAGCTGGTAAGATTTAGAATTAAGACAAGAACTCTGCTCTGCCCATCTCACTCTTTCTACTGCATGATGCAGGTACCAAAGTCTTATAAATCAAGATTTATTTTAAGGCATTGTGGGGGAAAAATAAAGGCAATTCTGATCACCATCTAAAGTTAGAACCAAACATTTTCTAAAAGTTAAATACTTTAAGGAAGAAATGTAGTGCCTCACTAAAAAAGTAATAGGCAGATAAAGTCTGTTTCATAATATACAGTTTTGTTTCATGAAATGACAGCTGATGTCTTCTGGCTAAAGTCTAGAAGAAAAAGTCAATTCATTTTCTTCTTATATTAAGCAAAATGACAATGTACAGTATTATCAAGCGATCATTTTGAATGAATATATTAAAAAAACAAAAAAAAATGAGTTTATGGCTTACATTCTCCCATTTGGAAACAGGAGTAAAAACATAATGAGACTATTTTACTAATGATTTTATAAGAGGGTATCAAGCTTCTGTTATGACACTTACTGTATTAGCCAGCAAGACATGTTATTAGTTGCCATATAACTATTTAGTATATTTTAGGTTACATCAATCAAACCATTGAAACTTGAAAGACACATACTCGTTTTATCACAAGATAGTGTAAATTAAGACAATTTGGATAATGTGTTAAATTATTGTTCATTAAATTAAGGAAAACAAGATAGAGATATAAAATGATATATACCATATTCATATAAAAGGGACTAAATTTTATAACAACACAGGGAATATAAAATAGTAATACAACATAGCTCTTTATGAATTGACCTAACATTACTGCAATGTAAAGACAATAAGCCATATTAGACTAACAAAATATGAAAATGCCCATACATAAATAGGTATGAGTTTATAATACACATACAGTACACAAACAATTATATATGTGTGTGTGTGTGTGTGTGTGTGTGTGTGTGTGTGTGTCTCATGAAATAAAGACATTTGGTAAAGCCCTAAGTTACATGAATAAACATTGATAAAAGTACACAGATCTGTGAAATAAATATATAAGCATATACAAGATTTACATATACCACTTGAATAGGCTTAGAATTATATATTTTATATTATTATGTAGCACCACTATTAATTATTCAAATCCCTCATAATTCATGTATTATAAAGGCCTCTACTAAAAATTAATTACTTAAATAATATCTTAAAGCTATTTTCATGTTTTAGACGACATTGTTTTTTCTGCATATAGTGAGGAAGGATTGTGATTGTGTGCTATGGAAGCAGCAGAAGCAGATTTTTAGAACTCAGTAAACGTTAAACTCCTTTCCATTGTAGTCTGAACTATGAAATATAAGTCTCCCACTATGATGGCCTATTAGGAGAGTTATCCAAGCATGAAGGTGAAATACTGCCAAAGCATGGGCTTGAGTCTTTGCCTGGTATGTCCTTTATTTTAAATTGTAGAAAATGAGTGTCACTGTAATGCATCTTAATAGGCTGCATCCTTATCCCTTTCTTTGTGATTTCATAAATTGCTTGTGGGTTAACCTATGAAAACCAACTATCCAGAGCTTATTCTAATAATTGTACTAGTAACACTTATCAGAATGGTAAAAGAGCAGAGCAACAGATACATAAAATAGGTAAAGTCTTAAAAAACACACTAAAATTATTTTTCATTAGCTAGGCACTATAACACTTGATACTAGAATGACACTGAAATAATATTATACACACACACACACATACTCATCTTTATTTTAGAAAAAAATGCTAAAATATTCTGCCATTGAATATTATGTCCATAGTAGCTTAATTTCTTCATGTTTTAAGTCAGAAAAATAAATGACTTTCTCTTCTTAACTGCAAATCTCATGGTACGTTTAAAGGTGATTTTTAGTGTGCCTTAGCTTTGAACTTGCCACACTAAATATTTAGACATAAATACTGAGTAATCAAATAACTATTTCAGAAATGGTACTAGATAAAAGTCTTTTAAGTTTTAATTTCAAACTATAATATTAGGATAGGCTTTGGTACTTTTATGTTACCAGAATTCATTTAAGCTTAAGAACAGTCTTGGAATGTTCTTGTGTCTTTATGCTTTTCTAATTAGTATTGTCAAGAAATGTAGATTACCACAACAAAATAAACATTTTGCAGAACACAAACAGTTACATAAAGCAGGAATAATATGTTCCGTTCCTATGATTTCTGGGCAGGCAAATGTTGCTAATTTCAAGAGAATCATGCTTTTAAAGTCCATAAAAACATGTAGGGAAGTCACTACTTTCACATTTTTTTATATTATTCATCCAAAGAGGAAAAAAGGTTGAAGGACAGAGAATACTGATGGCATGATTAAAAACGTGAATAAAATGAAAGCTGGAGAATTCAGGTTATTTTGACAAGCATTAGGGGTTTAGTACAAATAGTATATTATATTGAATACTAATAGAAAATCAAAGAGTGATTATAAGACTTTCTCCCCTGCCATCAGAGTTCACAGTTCAACAACTAAAAAAGACATGTACTCAGATTCACAACATAATGTGACAAATGTGATAATGTAAGTATGTAGATGAAAGCCAATGAGAAAATACTGAGAGAACTCCAAGAATTGTCTATGTCTAGAGAAAAGAAATGAGGCTGAAAAGTAATACAGAGGTTAGAACATGAAGGTTATCCTGTGGTAAGTACCCTGATGATTTATTGTGACATGATTCCTAAATTCCTCGATTGATTTAACTTTAGGTTTTGCTAACATAGATCTGTAAGTTTTTGTTTATGTTCTTTAACAGGCTCCACACCCAGAATGGAGACCAAGGTGGGGTTTGAACTCATAACCCTGAGATCAAGACCTGAGGTGAGATCAAAGTCAGACACACAATCAGCTGAGTAACCCAGGTGTTCCAATCTGTAAGTATTTAATAACATAATCTCACAGAATATCAACCTCAGATACCGTTACTCTGAAACCATAATAAAAGGAGACAAAACAAAGCTATTTCATAATTGTCTCTAAACATTGACACAAACAATGTCACCATGCTACCCACAAACTATGAAAACACGACCTCACTGTATTTAAAATGTGTATATGACTTATTACTGCTCTATCTTCTTTCTAGTTTATCCCCCGTAGATAAGATCTATTGAGCTACCCAACTACCATTGCTTTTTTACTGCATTCAATCTAGAGGAAAACCCTGTTTCATTCGACCCTTCCCCAAATTTCCTAACCAAAGCCCAAACAGTAGGTTGTTTCTAGCATCTATTGAGACAGCCATAGTTTCTCCAGGCAAATGTTCTCCCTCAATGCAATGGGTAATAAATAAATCCCAACCTATTTAACTCTCAATGCATTCTTGGTGGCCTTTAGCTGAAGGACACTGACAGCCAATAAAGATTTTGTTTCTTATCATTATCATTATTTTGCCAGCTTACAGGTCAGTACAGAATGTGAAAACATTTTAAAGATAATTTATCCATGGGTTTTCACTGTGTTGCAGCAGAAACATAGTTCAGAATACCTAAAATGGCTTCTTGCAAATACCTTCTATAAAGTACATTTAAGATAATCCAGAAAAATCTGGCAAAACCCCTCCTCTCCTAACAATCTAAAAAGCAGTTAGCATTGAGTAATAGTACACTTACTTTGCTACTTTGAGACAACAAACACAAGTTTAGAATTAATTTGTAAATGGTAAATATATACTGGTCAAGCTGTGGAACTTTCCAATGTTATTGTTATGATCACACTGTGTTTTTACCATAGAGAAACCTTAACCGCAACTGACTATACCAGGGATGGGAGCCTAACTGAAATATAGTCATCTATACCTTATATCCAAGGGAAGTTCAAATCCTATGATGTGACTTATTTTAAGAAAACCATGTAAAAATACCTCGCTATATGGGATACCAGACCATTTTAACACCTACGTAAACTCTATACACTACTCATCTGGGTACCCCATATCATGTAAACTATATAAAAATGTATGCATGCAAAGATATTTTTTTAAATGTGTTTATTTGTCTATGGGTAAATGAATTTATAAATGGCCATGTTTTTCTTTTTTCTTTTTTTTTCAATTGGTCATGTTTTTCGTCATAAATAAATTCCTTTGGAATTCAGAACTGAGAAACATCTAGCAAAATTGTTTTTAAAATATCATGAACTTTTTATGATAATTTAATTTTAATTAAAATTTAATAATTTTAATTAATTTTAATTAAATAAAATACCTTTAATTAAATTAAATAAAAATAATTTAAAATTTAACCACCAGTGGGTTTTAAATATATTACTTAAATGTGTGGTAATTTTGATATTGTACCTTTCTATTTCTATTTTTGAGCCAAGATCACTTTGTTTTCCTGATCCCAAAGATTTTTAATAGGCCTTTGGAAAGCTCATAAACTAAAGGACTTGTTCTTACAATCCCTAATGGATGCAAGTGTCCTTTTTGGATATAATGTCTAATAGTCCAATCCCACACTCTCTCTTGGGAAATAGTAATGAGGCAAGGCATAAAAAGAGCAAAAACTGTGGGAAAGTCCAGAAGTCACACAGAGAAAAGTCAGCAGAGCCATGCTAAGTGCACACCATAACTCAGAGAGGAAAGGCAACTCAGAGGGACAAGTAGAAATAGAGGAGAGAAACAGACAACGGAGCAAAGACGAAGCATGTCAGATGACTAGAGCCCAAGTGATACACTGATGGTCAGGACTGGCTACATAACCTGCAGGATCATGCAAAATGAAAAAGTGGAGTCCCTTGTTCAGCACTGTTAAAATTTCAAGAGAGCAATAGCAGAACATCCAAACAAGCACAAGGGCCATTTTGAACATGGGATTGTGGGTAACACACTCATGAAGCTGGTCCTGCAGTTGACATTCCCACTCTTCTCAAGAAGCGGCTCTGTGATTCTGGCATTGACTTTTTATTTATTTTATTTATTTTAAGTTATGTATTTATTTTGAGAGAGAGACAGTGTGAGTGGGGGAGGGGCAGAGAGAGAGGGAAAGAGAGAATCCCAAGCAGGCTTCTCACTGTCAGCACAGAATCTGATGAAGGGTTTGAACTCACGAAGCCATGAGATCATGACCTGAGCCAGATTCTTAACCAACTGAGCCACCCAGGCGCTCCTGGCATTGGCTTGTATGCCCCCATCTCACTAACTTCCACACACTGATGCTTATGGCCCAGGCCAGCTTGAGCAAGTCACTCATTTGGGACCCTGACAACTCTTACGATTCATTGTGCACAATATGAAAATGAATTAAACTTGAAAATATAAGATGATTTAAATGAAGTACAATGGCTCTACCTTTTACCAACTAATGTATATGTACATTTTAAAGCTGAAAACCAACTACTGACCACTTCTTAAGACTTAAAGGCACATTATGAAAATACAGCCCTGGTTCAAGAGCACCAATGCATAACTGGCATATTCTCAATCTCATGTAGAGTGGATGAAAGCATCTTTTGATGGTTTTTCATTAATCATTAGTAAAGGTAAATAAAATAGGTGCTTGTTATGGAAGATAAGTCCCTTAGCCCTCCTTCCAGCCAGATGTGCCTCTGAGCCTCTCCTACATAACACTACTTAACATATCTTCACTATCAAATAGTGTAGGGCAAAGCATTAAACAAGATTATATAAAAATAAATAATACATTAACTACCAGGTTTTCCAGGGACAAATATATGGAGGTGTCAGGCACTTGGATTTTGTATCCCCCTGAAAAACCTAGTCACAAAGTTCCATCCATAAACTCCCTTTGATTTCCAATTCTACATTTCCATCTTACTGATGGTAACTCTGGTAACCCAACTCAACATGTTTGAAAGAAAAAAAAAAAAAAAAAGAATACAAACACACACACACACACACACACACACACACACACACACACACGTGACCCTCAAACAACATGGTTTGAACTGTCCAGGTCCACTTATGCATGGATTTTTTTTCAATAAATATATTGGAAAAAATTTTGGATATTTGTGACAATTTGAAAAACCTGCAGAGAAATCAGCCTAGAAATACCAAAAAAATAAAAAATAAAAAAGGAAAAGTTAGGTATTATTCTAAAAGTAAAGTATATAATGCATATAACATACAAAATGCATGTTAACTAGTCACTTATATTATCAGTAAGGATTCTGGTCAATAGTAGGCTATTAAATAGTTCAGATTTTGAAATATCAAAAATTATACATGAATTTCAACTATGAGTTAGCACTGCTAACTCTCACTCTATTCAAGCGTCAGTATTTGTATGTATAGATGTATTTTCTGCCACCTCTGCTAGGCCCTGATACCTCTCACTTGGGCCACTTCAATACTGTCCTTACTAGCTGGATACATTTACTCCAAATGTCTCTCCACTCTATTCCCTCCATGTTTCTTTCTACCCCCACTAACATTCATCTTCTTCAAAAAGATTGTATCTTTTGATGTCTCTAAAGCCAAATTAGCTCCCCATAGTTTGGTTACAGTTAGTTCTGACTCTGCCAGGCACCCCAACTTTGGACCCTCCATGTTTTGGTTTTGATAAGCACTTTCCATTCTTCACATACATTGCTCCCCTGTCCTATCTTTAAGTTTCAACTAAACTGAACTACATAATGTTCTGCTGTATACCCCTGTCTTTAATTGTTTCTGCTGTTCTCTAGACCTATGTGGGCTAACTTAAAGTCATAAGATGGGAAATTGGGTTAGTTTAGGTTTGCTGAAACATAAACTTTGCAATAGCATAGTTTTGTTTGGTTTTGCTCTTTACTGTTTACTGATGTAGTGCAGATGCCAAGAACTATGCCTGCACATACAATGAATACTCCTTGAATGAATGAATGAATGAGATTCCTTAAGAATTTAATATTCTGCAATTCCAACCAATGGTGTCCATGTATTTTTTAATTACCTCAACAGACATTTTTTTAAAGTTTTTATTTACTTATTTTGAGAGAGGGAGAGAGAGCACCAGGGAGGGGCAGAGAGGGAGGGAGAGAGAGATTTCCTAGCAGGCTCCCTACCATCAGCACAGAGCCTGATGTGTGGTTCGAACTCAAGAAATGTGAGACCATGACCTGAGCCGAAATCAAGAGTCAGATGCTTAACCAACTGAGCAACCCAGGTGCCCCAGCTCAACAGAAATTTTATATTAAATACTTGCTCACGTAAACAACTGTATGAAGCCTGTCAGATAACAGATACTAACAAAAACACAGGAATGTGACAGGAGCAGCAAACTTGTCTCTAGAATATACACTTCTTGCAAATAACTCTAAAGTACTTATTTATTACATACAATATTCCAGCCAGGTTGATTACATGGATAATGATACAATCAGATGGTACAAATAGGAATGCCCAAATTTAAAAAAAAATCAGGAATTTTTATAGAACATTCAATGCAACTATGGACTTAGAGCTGGTTTTTATTTTCCTGAGTTTTACTTTCCTAGTATTCCATGCCAACTGCATACTATTCTGTTTTCCTATGGTTATAAAATGATTTATCTCTGAACACTTAACCTCCTTGGTCCTGGTGTTCTGGGGTGGCTGCCACTTAATGAGAGTGACATGTAGCTAACCAGCTACACTGAATCAGCTCTAGAAAGACTAACAGGTGAGAGACATAATGGCTGATGCTAATGCAGAGCCAAGAAAAAGAGGTAAAACTTAGTAGAAAACAAAAGCCCCAGTATGTTAACCTCATACAATAAGTCTTAAATAACACATGTCCAAAATCCTTTGATTGAATGACAGTACCCTTGCACACTGGTGTCTTAAGAATTTTATGTTCAGATGGGTTGTAAGAAATAAGTTTATAGGCAACTATTACCTCCAAATCTCTGAAAGGAACTCAGTCTTAATTTAGAAAATTCAAGATGGTCATAATTGAAAAGGTATTTCTTAAAAAGTATCCCTTCAAGGTCAAAATAATCTTTGACTCTCCTGTATTACACTGATTCCTGCCTGCTAGAATCCATTCAGATATTCAGTTCAATACTTGCACAGAGTATCAGAGAGACAAAAAGTTCCTTAGAGGCACTACTTCCAGTGTTTAACAACTGCCTACTTTTAATTGGGTAGATGAGAAAAGCAAAGGCCATTGTTTAACATTCTCAGCTTAATTATATATGACCTTGGCAATGGCAGGTAAGTTAAAAACTAGATATTATCAAGGAATAATGCTATTTGTAATTATTATGAAGAATAACATGTTGTCCTATTTATGAGTATTTACTAAAATATTCCACAGACAAAAGTATGCATACACAAAAAGTATAATATGCAACTCCTTTCAGATCCCCGTGTTCCCTCAGGACTAAATTTCATGGACAAACTGTTTCCTGAGTTTAAATCCTGCCTTCTGCTCATATTCCTGAACATCACTTTTTTCCTATGTTTTCCTTCCTAAGATGATACATAAAAGAGATAATACATTTCAGAAATCTAAAGAGGTTTTCCTGGGCTAGTGCCAGTGTTGTTTTTGTTTTTGTTGCTGTTGTTTAAAAGTGCTGTCCTTAAAACATTATTTTTTTTTTCAGACTCACAACGTGTTTTATATTTCTGCTGCTTGACATTGTGCTGAGTATATGGACAGAAGACTCTCTGGATTTTATATAGACAGAATCATAGAATTTTAAGGCTTAAAGAGCCCTGAGCAATGATATGGTCCAACTTTCACTTTTTATAGATGAGGAAAAAGAGATTTGGAAATGTTACATGGGCTAGGTATTTAGTGGGAAACTCAGTGGTTTTAAAACACTAACCAAAGTCTCCAAAATACCCTGAAATATATCAAAAAAGTCTTTGTAATTTGTATTATGGAAACCTAAATTTAGCATACTTCTTTGTATGTTTCAAAAATTTTTTAAAAAGGTAGAATAATATATAGATTGAATGTCAATGGGAAGTTTTAAGAAACTGCCTTGAGTGTGGGTATGTCTATTTTTTTTCAGATACGTAAACCTATTGTATTCTCAAAACAGAAGAATATTTTTCAATATTTAGCAATCTAATGATACCCCGTGGGCTGTCTCAGTCTAGAAATGAACCCACGTATGTTTCTTACTAATTTCTCTCAGACCTCCTTCTTCATAGTACCTCTTCTAACTTTAACTTAACATCTTGTTAGTCTTAGTGTATTTCAATTAGTTAGTATTAATGTTGTAGCACAGTCTCAACTCCTCGTATTCCTGAGAAATCCACAGCTTTTTTACGTGGTCTCATGCGTATTTATGTGTAAGTGTGGGGGGAAACTTATAATACAGTGAAATCTGAAAAACGTGTTAAAGTATGATAGGGAGACACTGCCACAGGGATGGTAGGGAAAGAAGGCAGGAGATAGGATCTCCACTTACCCTGTGTTGTTTGCTAATCCAAAAGCGGGCAGGTGCCTGTAACTATACAAATTGTCCCTGCTTGTAGAGGGGCACAATTCCACTTTTTTAAATCACATACACTTGAATCAAATATAAACAGGAGTTGAAAACCTATTTTTCAAAAGGCTAGCTTATCTTCCATATAGTGTATACTTTTGAGAAAAACTGAAATGATAAAAGCAGAGGAAGTAGGAGGAGGGGGGAAGAAGAATGGGAAAGACACTTAGAGAATAACAGGGCAGAGGACTGGGAAAAACAGAGTGGGTTAGAATTTAAACTCAGAGATTTATGTTATAGATTATATAGGCACAGCCATTATTTCAAGTTTTTATATGTTATATAGGAAGAAAAAATTGGCTATCTTATTAATGATGCATGCGGTAAAGTTACCTTAAACATAAATCACTTATCCCAGGATAACAAATACACTTAATGGAAAACATTAAAGATGTGGAGAACGTAATAATTTTAGAAAATAGATGTAGAGAAGTTTAGGTTCTGGGAAAGCAGAAAAGCATTATACCCAAAGGCAAACACAGGTGATAAGAGGCAAGTACCAACCTAACATTTCAGAAAGCATCAAAGGTGGGGTGCCTGGGTGGTTCAGTCAGGTAAGTGTCCGACTCTTGACTTTGGTTCAGGTCATTCATGATCTCACAGTTCGTGGGTTTGAGCCCTGCCATTGAACTGCGGCACCATCAGTGTGGAGCCTGTTTGGGATTATCTTTTCCTCTCTCTCTGCCCCTCATCCACTCACACTCCCTCTCAAATGAAAAAAAAATACATATATGTTATCATTTCTAATTTCCCCATATTATATATTATACCAAACAAAATGCATTATAGTTTACTGATTATGAGGAATAGCACTAAAGCAGAGGTCGGCAACCTTTTCCTGTAAGGATTAAATGAATGGGGAGTGCATACGATGAATAATGGAAAGGAAAAATATAAAAGTCGTGAATGCATAATCTTAGGGACACAAACATGAAACACTAATGATTGAATAGCACTGTGGTGGAACACAAGGGTCTCAAAACAAGACAGCTCTGATGAGTTTAAATCTCAGCTCCTGCATTGTACCTCTGAGTAAATTACCTCTCTAATCCTCAGCATCCTCATGAATAGATAGGGAATAATTACAGCATTTTGTTCTCAGGGTTCAGAGGACTGAATTAAACAAGCGACAAAACACTTAACATGGTGCCTGAAAGAGAGCAAGTACCCAATAAATAGCAGCAATAAAGAGTAAAATAATGGGTGGAACCTACGAGATAGCAAAATACAAAAACAAAAAACATTTGGTCAGTTCTCACAGTTAATTCAAAGAATCTTGTACTGTCGTAGCACAATTTTCAAAATTTTATTGATGTATAATTGACATACAATATTATATTAGTTTTAGGTATACAGCCTAGTAATTTAATGTGAAGTGATGATCATGATAATAAATTCAGTTACCATCTGTCACCTTACAAAGTTGATACAGTGTTATTGACTCTCCATGCACAACTTTTATTGACATATAATGGAAATGTAACATTGTTCACATTTAAGGTGTACAGTGTATTGATTTGGTATACTTTTATACTGCAATATGATTGCCACCATAACATTAGCTAACATCTCCATCACAGCACGTAATCATCATTTTTTTTCTGTGGTGAGAACATTTAAGATCTAGTCCCTAGGCCACCTTCAAGTATATAATACAATATTCTTAACTATAATCACAATGCTGTGCATTAAATGCCCAGAACATATCCATCTTCTAACTGCAAGTCTGAACCTTTTAAGCAGCATCTCCCCAATTCTCTCACTCCCCAGCCCCTTGTAAACACCATTCTACCCACTGTCTCTATAAATTTGGCTTTTTAAGATTCCACATATAAGTGATATTATACAGGATTTGTCTTTTTGCACAATTTTCATTTTAAATTATTTTTGATATGGTTCTCTCATGGGCTATAACCCCAGGAAGAATGAACCTTGTCTGCCCATAAATGTATTCCTAGAGTCAAGCATAATCTCTGACATAACATAGGTGCTCAGAAAATATGCCTGAGTGAATGAATGGAGCAGAATGAGAAAGCACAGGATAAAATAGAAATTCTATCGTTTATAGTTGTGTGTGCCAATATCTTCTCTATCGTCAAGTCTTTACTTATAAAATGGAGGCAATAGTAATACCCAATATAATTGCTGTGAGGAGTCAAGGAGAAAGATATTCTGATAAATACAACAACTTCCAACAGTGTCTGGGAGATAGTATCTAATAAATGTTACGCAAATCAAGTTTAGTGGTTTTGGTTCAAACTTATGCTGACCATAAGACTAAGCTAATCAAATTTCTGTGTCCTTCAAGTGCATTATTTATTGGACTATTTATACCATATCTTGGACTCTTAACTATCAAAATGGCTTGTATTTAAATTTGTAAGATGTTTGTACCTTTGAACAAAAATCCATAAATAAAATGTGAAGGGAGATATTGTTTTCATAACTTTCTGCTCCTGGAAGAAAAGCCACTGATCTTAGTATAAAGAATCTAATTGATCCATTCTGCCAAAGCAGTGTGTTCTCACTCTGCACTCTCTGATTTTAAATTAAAAATTAATATGCCTACCTGTGCTCACTGGTGAATTTGCTGGGAATCATCAATATTTTATATATGGCACAGGCCAGTTTTATGTTGTGCTCTAATGCAGAAATGTAGAGGTGTTGCTGGGACCTAGCCAGTGGCTGTAGAAATTTCATCATCAGCAGAAGATGACAGTAACAGGAAACGTGATGAACCAAGAAGAAGAAATCAATGGCCTTTCTCTACCCTGCTGTGAAATTAATGATGGCACCCTATGAAACCAAAATATCTCTTAAGTGCAAGAAAGCACAGAAAATCTTCATAACGAGGTTGTGGTAAGAAATAGCCATTAAAAGACATATATATATATATATATATATATATATATATATATATATATATATATTTTATGTTTGTTTATTTTTGAGACAGAAACAGAGCGTGAGTGGGGGAGGGGCAGAGAGAGAGGGAGACAGAATTTGAAGCAGGCTCCAGGCTCTGAGCTGTCAGCACAGAGCCCAACATGGGGCTTGAACCCACGAACCGTGAGATCATCAGCTGAGCTGAAGTTGGATGCCTAACCAACTGAGCCACCCAGGCATCCCTAAAAGACATATTTTAAGTCATAGAAATATTTAATGTCACAGGAAAATGCCAATGATATAAGGTGAAATGTGAAACGAGAATGGAAAACCATATATAATAAGAACTCAATTATATACAATTATGTTTGTATATTAAGATCATTTGTTCTTAGACTGAAAAAATGTGTAAATATGATAATGTCAGTTATCTTTAAATATTTGGGTTATGGATGCTTTTTATTTTCTTTTTAATACTTGCATGTTAGGTCAATTAGATTCTTACTCTCAGAAAAATAAAAGATACGAGGCATTGACCACAGTGGGAGCTGACACTGAAAGAAAAAGAATTGTGCAGAAAATTCTAGAGACTATAATAGACCACATCTAGGCCCAAGTCATGAGAAAGCAGAAATTAAGAGAAAGTGGAAGTCAGGAGTCAGTTAAAAATAGAGTATAAAGTGATGTCACTAATTTACATAGAAAAGGCCAAGAAAGCAATGGACTCCAGGTAATGGTGAAGAACAAGAATGAACATCCTGTTGCCGGACTTAGCCTTGAGCTCCTGCCCTTCCTGGGGCATGAATTTACTGTTTCCTGCCTGACTTAGCCTGGATGATTTAGCTATTTCGAGGTGTTTGTATGAGTACAATAAATCCCCTTACATGAAATTACTTGAGAGTCTCTTCCTTACAGCAGGAGCTTAAATAAAATAACAACTGCAGTTAAAAGGAACTTTCATTGTATGACACTCCCCTTTTATACTCAATCTCAAAAGAGACCTAGAGAGGAATTATTTGCCGCACAAGTTAAGAAGAAATGGTGGTGGTGGTATTTGAAGTCACCCTGTAGTTATAAGTCTTTGAGTGTTTAGGATAGCACAGACCAACAAGTATCAAAGGTTCACAGACCCAAATAAGGACCTGCTCAAATTAGTACTGATGTTTGTTGGAGGAAACACTGAAGAACAGGGAAAAAGGAAGGTGTGATGAAGGCAAGAGATTTTTAAAGAGGTGGAGGGGTGCCTGGGTGAATCAGTCGTGTGGGTGTCCGACTCTTGGTTTTGGCTCAGGTCATGGTCTCGTGGTTCGTGAGTTCGAGAGCCATATCAGGATTTGTGCTGATGGTGTGGAGTCAGCTTGGGGTTCTCTCTCTCCCTCTCTCTCTGCCTCTCCCTGACTCTCTTTCTCTCCCTCTCTGTGTCACTCTCAAAATAAATAAATAAACTTAAAAAAATTTTTAAATAAAGAAGTGAAATTTTATGCATCGGGACTAAGATTAGGGATGACAAATAGGTTCTACCTTATATGTCAATCATAGTTGATTGACAATGGCTATCTAGAGTACAGTGAAGAGAAGGACCACAGAGCCAACCTGGGGACAGAACAATGTACTAGAATCAATTAGGAAGGTCTGCTGCTTGTCTGCAAGTCCACAGTGAAGTCACAGGTAGAAGGGGTGGTGGCATGAAAAGAGTAGAGGCTTTGCAGTTCAAATACCTGTCCCACATCTTATATGTGAAGGGTTTTGGGGGAACTTATCTAAACTCCCTTAGGTTCCATTTTCTCATCATATAAATCATAACACCTACTTCACAGTATTTCTATGGGAATTCAATAACGTAACAGGTAAAGTCCACAAGACATTTCCAGGCACACACCAGGTGTCTAATAAAATGTTAGGCCCTTCTTCCTTAGCTTCATCTTTCAAAATCTTTGATTACAACTGCAATACTATTGATCCACAATTAACTGCAAATGCACAGCACATACTGTCAGTCTATGATTGATTATTACTCTATCAGTCCATATTTTTGGCTCATGATTGGTCACAATTATATAGCCCACACTATAGGTTCATAGTTGATCACAACTCTATCACCCTATACTCTGGGTCCACACATTGTCATTTCTGCTATTGGAAAATAAGAAGGAAAAAAAATACACATATCACAGACTGTTTATAACTGACTTGGAAAAAATGAAGTTCTTGCAGTGAGTGCCTAAAAACTATGCATAAGGTAGTTTGTTTTCATTGAATTGAAATGCTGACATTAACTCTTTTGGAAAATGCAAAAGATGAAAACCCTCTGTTCTTTCTTTTTAAAAAATATTTTAAATGATTATTTACTTTTGAGAGAGAAGACAGAGTGCAAACAGGAGAGGGGCAGAGACAGAGGGAGACACAGAATCTGAGGCAGCCTCCAGGCTTTGAGTTGTAGCACAGAGTCTGATGCAGGGCTTGAGCTCACCAACCCACCAACCGTGAGATCATGACTTGAGCTGAAAAGTCGGACCCTTAACCAAGTGAGCCACCTAGGTACCCCTTCTCTGTTCTTTCTGAACAGAGAACTGAAAGCTAGGTTTCTTCCTGAAACCTAGAACTGCTCTAAAAATCATAGGTTAATTTAAAAAGTAATTTGTTCGTAACTTTATGATAGAATAAAAAAAAAAAAACAGCAGGGACACATGGGTGGCTTAGTTGGTTGAGTGTCCAACTCTTGATTTCGGCTCAGGTCATCATGATCCCAGGGTCCTGGGATCCAGCCCGGTGTTGACCTCTGCACTGAGCATGGAGCCTGCTTAAGATTCTCTCTGTCACTTCTCTCTCCTGCTGCCTCTCTCCCTGGCTTGAGTGCTCTCTCTCTCTCTCTCTCTCTCTCTCTCTCTCTCTCTCTCCCTCTCAAATTAAAAAAAAAATCATCTGTACCTGTGCACCACTATATCAGCCAGGAAATTCCAGTTTCTCTCTATCATCTCTTCTTCCCTGTTCTTATTTTTCCTCATCTACTTTATGACAAGGTTCGGATGAACAATGAGGGCAGGAAAAAGACAGCTATTCTGACTTTTGATGAGGCTAATACCTAACTTAATAAAACATAAAAAATATACAGTTAGTTCAGCTCTATCCACAAACTCCTAAAAGAAACAACTTGGTAAAAGTCAGTTAGGATTCAACTATTTTCTTTGCTTGTTTTGTAAGGCCTGAAGCTTCAGTATGCTTTTCCTATACTGCCTGATAAATTCCGAGTAAAAGGCTTAAGCTGGATTTTTCTATAAATCCTGAACCTAAAAATTAAAAGTAATTTGTAAAAACAGCAATAGGGTATACTGAGGGAGTTCATTCTGACCTGGCTTCATTTTACCCATTTTTATGTAGGAGTGACCCAATCAAACAATGTGACATACCTACTTATTATTATAACCTGCTCTTCAAAAACCGTGCTTCCAACAAATGTTTAACTAAGTTTATGATTCCTGTGGATTCCAGTTACCCTACATTATTGCCAGCTAAATCAAAATTGTACTACAGCTAAAATATAAAAGTTTTTTTTTAAAGAACATATGTTGTCTCATCAAACCTGTATATCTTTTTTACAGTTTGTTTAGCAAAATATGTGATTGTTTTTACACAGGATTGCTTTACAAAGGGTAAATCACTCTGGTATTCATCATGAACCTTTACACTGACCCTAGGATTCTTCCCCTCTGGGCAAAAATTTCCCACCTTTTAAAAGCTTCCATATATTCTACAGGGTAACTATAAGCATTAACACGTAAGTATATTTATATTCTTGATTTTTGCTCCACTTAGACATTCTTCTTAGTTGTGTCAGAAACTGATTTTTCCCCATAATCCGTTCTCCCTTTCTCCTTATTAGTAATAGAATCCCTCCTCTAGCACTTGAATTTCATCAAGGTACATGGTCACCCAGCGAGGGATTATGTCTCCAAGATTTGTTGGCAGCTAGACATGGCTACTTTACTAAATTCTAAATCAATGGATATGACAGAAGTGATATGTTCAACTTGCACATCATATTCTTGAAAAATGTGCTTGTTCTCTGCACCCTCTTTGCCCCACTTCCATTGAATAGGAATCTGCCGTGAATCTGCAGCCCAAGTCATCCACAAAACACTAATTGTTGGTGTAACCAAGAAACAGGTTCCATCAACCTGGTCCCCAAAGGGATTATACAACAATGCTGCTTATACACTAGACTATCTTCCTATTTCTGTATTACATTGTGGGAGAGAGATATGCCATCTTTTTTGATACTTTGTATTTGAAGGTATTTTTTTTATATCAGGTCAAGCAATACCCAACAGACATATACTAACTCTGGTGCCTTCTTTTTGTGGAAATAACTATTTAACATACCAGGAATCACTTCCTTATACAGCTGTTTTGTGACCAATACAGGTTAAAGCAGCCCCTTTGTAACTTTTATAGATCTTACTAGAGTGTGCACAACACTTAATTGTACCTATTGGTTTATAGTAAACTAGACTGGACGTACTAGAGGACAGGAAGACTACCTTAACCCATCTTTGTTTCTCAAATGCTTAACGTGGTACTCAAGGAATAGATATTGCATTAATGGATTATTTAATATTCTCCTTGATGATATAAAATAAATATCAAGACGTTGCAGTTCAATGAACTTTAATACTAATTTTATTATATCAGAGGTTACTTAAAATTATCACCATATATAATAACAGAAAGGCCAAGTTTTTCTCTACAAACTTAGGAAAATATGACTCTTCCAAAGTAATCAAGGCATTGAATCATCTCCTACTTAACTGGAGATTTTTTATAGTGTATCAGATTTAGTACCTTTCTTGGCAGATTGAAGACTGTTATCATCACTGTCTTCCCAAAGTGCAATTACCCTTCAAATTATTTTTAATTGGTTCTCACATATATATTTTTCAATATTTACTGCTTTTTAAAAATGAGTTTACCTTTCTAATTTCTGCTGGTACAGACTATTATACAGTTAATGTATAAGAAACTGAAATCAGAAAAACGAAATCAACAATCAGAGAATATTCTTAGTAGACACTATTTATTGGAAAAAATCCAAACATAGAAATAAAACGAGTTGTTCTAAAAGTAAATTAGTTACTTGAAAATAGAAGACAGAACAAGAAGAAAAGTGGTTTTGAGCGCAATTAGCCAAGTGTGATTATGTACAAGAGACCAGACAGAGGTAAGCCAAAAGAAATATCTGGCATAGCAGTGAGGTCTTTGCTTGACAGGCCAACCACATTTAATCTCTGACAGCATGTAAAGGCATGAGTTCTTTGTAAAACTATGTAATTAAGTGAAACTCTCAGCATCTGCCCAGTAAATCTCTAGAGAGGAGACTGGCTAAAGGCTAGGTTCTATGGTTGTCAATGCTCCAGTTGAATGGTTTTCAATTTGACCCCTAAATGACAGTCACACCTAGGTTTAAGAATCAGTAATGTATTTGACACAGTCTCCTCTGTAGCAGAGTCAAAGAGACAAAGAGACACACAAAACAGGGGCTAAGAGATAAGCTCTACAAAAAAAAAAAACAAAAACAGGGGTGGAGGGCGTGCTTATGTCATCTAAAACCTTATTTTTAAATACAAAATTTTCAATGTTTATTCATTTTTGAGAGAGAGAGAGAGAGAGAGAGAGAGAGAGAGAGAGAGAGAGAGAGACTGTGAGTGGGGGAGGGATAGAGAGAGAGGAAGACACAGAATCCGGAGCAGGCTCCAAGCTCTGAGCTGTCAGCACAGAGCCTGCTGCAGGGCTCAAACTCACAAACTGACATCATGTCCTGAGCTGAAGTGGGACGCTTAACTGACTGAGCCACTCAGGCACCCCTCATCTAAAATCTTATAAGCACCATGTATTTGTCTTGAAGAATTAAACCCTTGGGGCCGAGTCTAAGCAGGGGATCCCAAAGTACCAGGACAATGGGCTATTGGAGTCTAATGTCTTCCTTTTCATAAATTAAGTCAACATAAATATTTAAGTGTCTCCTGGGGTGCCTGGGTGGCTCAGTCGGTTGAGCATCAGACTCTTGACTTCTTCTCAGGTTATGATCTCATGGTTCGTGAGATCAAGCCCAAAGTCCAGCTCTGTGCTGACAGTGTGGAGCCTGCTTGGGATTTCTTTCTCCCTTTCTCTCTGCCCCTCCCCAGCTCTCTCTTTGTCTTTCTCTCTCTCTCTGTCTCTCTCTCTCAAAAATAAATAAACAAACATTTTAAAAAAAGGAATTTAAGTGTCTCCTGAAACTGGCCGTGGCCAAAGGTAATTATCATCGGAAATGTAGATGTTATAAGGAGATTTGGCAGTGCATTTAGTCCTTCCTTATTCTCCACTAACTCATGCCTGGAGTGACTGACCATTCACTCTAGTTTGTCCAGGACTGTTCTGTTAATGCCTGTTTAACTGAAATGGATTATTAATTTTTATTCTTAAAATGTTTACGGATAATAAATGCTCATGCTCATTCATTTAAAGATCAAGTCTCTTAACTCCATTTCCCAAATGTTCTTGAACCTGTCCACTTTGCCCTGCTTCTATTTTCTTCACATCATCTTTCATGAGGACTACTGTAGGAATCTCATGTCTGGTATCCTTTTTCTACTCTTGTTATTTTCCAAATTATTTTGCATAATACTGCAGAGAATCTTTTAAAAACAAAATTATGACACTTCTCTCCTTATACTTCTTACATATTCCTGTGTTTAGACATAGGAAGATGTGCATAATCCTGACTCTGCCTGCCCCTCCAACCTCATCTGGTACCACTCCTTTCTTTTCTGATTCTTTGGCCCAATTAGATTTCTTCTAGGCCTCTTAGCTATCTTAAGATATTTCACTTCTTTCTGTTCTT